>NW_010270257.1:1183-6115 GCF_000690775.1 Eurypyga helias | reverse complement strand
GGTGCGGAGGGGCGAAGGGCCGCACCGTCGCCTGTCTCTGCCTCCAACTTTGTTCCAACGCCGCTCGCTTCCGTAGGCAGGCCTGTTTTCTTTATTTTGACCTGTTCTCCAGTTGGTTTTGGGCACAAATTTACACGAGGAGCTTTGGGGGGGAGGGATTACCTCTTCTTATTGGCAAAACTCTAGGATTAAGGAGGGTGTAAATCATATTAGCAAACGAGTGACATAGGCAGTGGTGTTTTTTCAGCATTCTCAGTGTCTTCATCCAGCAGGACTTGTTGCAGGAGGAGCTACTGGATTGCCTCAGCTCAGGTAGCAACTTGTGAACCCTAAAAGGAGAAATTTTGTCTTCTAATTCCCCAGTTGGGCAATCTTTGTTACTCTGCTGTTTTCAGGGTGGGCTTACTGTACTTTCTGCATGGGGCAGGCGTGTTACAGGGTGGGTAAAAGAAAAGGGAAGTTGAGTAGTGGGACAAGTGCGAAAGAGAGGGAACTAAACCTGCAGGAGCTGAACAGATGTGTTGAGTTGTGAAAGTACGGCACGTGCTCCGGGGGGGATCCGTGTTAGCAGCGAGCGTTCAAATCTACCTCATGGAGAGGGGGAGGAGTTGGAGCTCTGTCATAGCCATTCTGAAAGAGGTATCTGTTAAAACAAGACTTGAAAAGTCTGGCTGGAAAGCGAATGTAAATAGGCATCTGCAGCTGAGACTTGCAAGTGCTGTTTTAATAAACAGTTATTTGTTTGGATCCTGTTTCTGCAGTTTGAAAGGCATCGAGATAGCTGCTCTTCTTTCAGGACGCAATGTACAGATAGCTATTTTAAGAATATAAGATACTGTCCCGCAGGTGGACACTTTGGTTTCTCTGGTTTTGTTTTTGTGTATCTTTTTAACAAGTTCCTTTGAGAAAAGAGTGGAAGAATCTAGTGTAAGAGGCCAGATCTCTTCCAGCCTCTGTGCACTGCTGTTCATCCACTGATCTCTTCCAGGATCCACTTAAAGGCTAAAGCACATGTTTAGCCCCACTGAAAACTACCAAAATTGGAGGTTACGCATGAGGCTGCATACCTAGATTCATGGCAGAGGCAGCCAGAACTGGGAAAAGATGAGTAAACTCTTGCCAAACCCTCGGTTTTGGCAAACCTTTCTGCTTGTGTATTCCACGGGAATGTTAAAATACTCTGGTCCAGCTCCAGATCTTCAAAATGTTTCCCTGCGTTTTTGGTTTGAAATAATGTCTTTTGATTCCTGTCCTAGCTTGCGTGCTCCTATTGGCTTCTCAGCTGCTCAGGTTCGTAGGGTGTATTACAAAACCGCGTTAAGAAATGCGGCAGCTCCCAGGTACCCAGCTCTTCTGCTCCTGAAAGGTAACACAGAACTTGAGAGCCTTCCGTGGTGTCTTCAGCGTGTGCTCTGCAGAGTCAGTTCATTCACTGTGGGGTGGAGTGAGCCCCAGCAGTCACAGGTCAACGTGGAGCTGCAGGGGAGGGTGTTTGGGGTGGTGGGTTTTGGCAGCAGCTGGCTGCAGACTCGCTTCTCCTGGCAAACTGCCCCACAGTGATTCCTCAACAACAGCATAAGGTCATCGCAGCTGATGTCTCTGCGGTGACGCTGTCCCTTCTCGCTCGCTGTCACCTCACCGTTGGTGCTCCTCGGTAGGGCAGGGAGCTAAGCCAGCACACAGCCATTGTTGTGGTGCTGAACTGGCTTGGTGCCAGGCGAGTCTTCCTAGCCAGATGTTTGGGATCTGGTGTTCTCCAGTGCAGGGGAGGTGATGGGAGTGTGAGGAGGGGAGAGCACCAATTAGCTTAATCAATAGCTTGAATTAGCTCAGTCTGTTGTAGCAGTGCAGTGTCAGCTGGAAACAAGGTGGGAAGCGATGGAAGGACCTCGGATGGGTGGATGGATACGGTGGGTTCGGTGGGATGTGGCGTGCCCTCGCGGCCAAGAAGGCCGATGGCATTTGGGGGTCGTTGATGAGAGCGTCGCCAGCAGGTCGAGGGGGGTTCTCCTCCCCCTCTGCTCTGCGCTGGGGAGGCCTCCCCTGGAGTGCTGTGTCCAGGTCTGGCTCCTCAGCTCAAGGACCAGGAGCTGCTGGAGAGGGGCCAGCGCAGGGCCACGACGAGGATGAAGGGCCTGGAGCACCTTCCACGTGATGAAAGGCTGGGAGAGCTGGGGCTGTTCAGCTGGAGAAGAGGAGGCGGAGGGGGATCTTATCAATGCTTATCAGGATCTGAAGGGGGGTGTCAGGAGGGTGGGGCCAGGCTCTTCCCAGTGGTGCCCAGTGACAGGACTGGGGGCACTGGCCAGGAACTGGAAACAGAAGGTTCAGCCTGACCGTGAGGAAACCCTTCTGCCCTGGGAGGGTGACAGAGCCCTGACCAGGCTGCCCAGAGAGGGGGGGAGTCTCCTTCCCTGGAGACTTCCCAAAGCCCCTGGACTTGTTCCTGTGGGATCTGCTCGGGGGGATCCTGCTCTGGCAGGGAGTTGGACTAGGTGATCTCCAGAGGTCCCCTCACTCTGTGAAAGTGTGGGCCTGCTCCTTGGAGCAGAATTGCAGTGTGAGGTAAGGAAAGGGTGCCCCGTGCGGGCAGCGCGCTCAGGGAGGAAGTTACTGTTGATAAACAACCTTCTTATTTCCTGGCTCATTCAGTAAATTTGCAGCTGCAGATGACTGTTAACTTGTGACTTTGCTTGGGACAGTGGCTGGGTGTCCCTGCAGTTAAAGCAAAAGGCTTCCTTAAGGTAAGAAGCTGATATGGTGTAGTACCCCAATTTCAGATAACAGCGTGTGGTTTTAAGATAAATACGCTGTATTAGTGTCTGACATGGAGTATGAACATCTGCAGGGCTGTGGTGGAGCAGCCAAGCTGCAGAGAGACGCGGTGGGTCAGTGTGTCTACAGAAAGCAGTGATTTCCATCTGTACTGCTCAACACGAGCTTTAGGGTTTGTTTTCTGCCCCCAAGGCCACCTCGCCGGCTCTGTGTCCATCTGTACCCCTGAACTCCGTCCCTTGAGCTGGATGACCACGTTCAGGCCGCCTTGGCGGGCCGGTCTGTGCTAATGCTGGAACTGTGCCGGAAGCTGGTGTCTGGGCTCAATTTGGAATCTTGCAGGCAGATCTGTGCCAGGGACTAACCTAACGGTGCGTTCAGCCGGGCCGGTGCCTGGGCTGTGCTCTGCTATGGCTGAGCTTAACCACAGGGCTGTGGCCGTCATGAGATGGTCACTGAAGCCTGTCAAGCTGGCGCAAGCAGAGAACACGTACTCGGTGGTACCTGCTTTCCTCTGATTTGGGTAGGCGTTGTCACCGAGTGCTGAATCGATGGTCGCGGGGGCTGTGGTTGAAGGGGGCAGGTGCTGTGTTGCACGTGGCAGTAGGACTTTAACAGAATCCCAGAACCGTTTGGGTGGGAAGGGACCTCAAAGCCCCCCCAGTGCCACCCCCTGCCATGGGCAGGGACACCTTCCACTAGACCAGGTTGCTCCAAGCCTCATCCAGCCTGGCCTTGGACACTTCCAGGGATGGGGCATCCACAGCTTCTCTGGGAACCTGTCCCAGTGCTCCCCACCCTCTGCGGGAAGAATTCCTTCCTGATGTCCCATCTCCATCTCCCTCTTCCCGTGTAAACCCGTCACCCCTTGTCCTGTCACTACAGCCCACACAGCCAAGTTCTGCGCTTTGTTTTGGCTGCTGAGGTCTCGGCGCTGTTCCTGTTCCTCTTGTTCGTGTTTAAACAGCCCTTGTGATGCAGCTTTCCAAAGCAGAGGGTCCAGAGAACAGCCAAAGGCCCCGCGCACCATCCTGCCGCTGACGGAGCGCTGCGGTGAGCGGGCTGTTCGCATCCAGACGAGAACTCCTGCTGCTGGAGAGAAGCCGCAGGCAGGCTGGCTTTGCGCGTTGTGTGCGTGGAGGGAAGCGCTCGCTGTCGCCTGCCAAGTTGGAAGACATTGGGTGTTTGTTTTCCGTGGGAAGTCCCTGTGTGACCTGAGAAAAGACTCCTCGGCTGTGCAGCCTGTGAGCAGCGAGGCGCAGGGGCTGGGTGGACGCGGGCTGGAGCTGGTTGCTGTACAAGCGCCTTGGCTGGGTCATCTGGGAAGGCAAAACACGCTTTTGTGCTACCTGCTGACGAGCGGGAGCTGCTGCAGCCGTGTTTCTCCTGTGTGCTGATTTCCTGTTGGGTCAAACTGACTCTGTTGGCTTTGGAGGGTGGAAATCCAGCACGAGAACGCCCTTGGGAAAGCAGACAGAGCCTGAGCCTGTGGGGGTGGGCATCTCTGAAGGTGTGGGTGTCGCGATAGGAGTCCTGTCATGACGCTGGCAGTTACTGCGGGGTTCTTGTGACGTGAACCCGGTTTCTCCCTTGCTGTAGGGGTGGGTTTGCATCGCTTTTGTCAGCTGAAGAATTAAACTGAGCAACGCGCTGTCTCTGAAACGGAGAGCGCGGAACACGGGATGGGCTCTGGTGTTCGCCGTCGGTGATGTCAAACGGGAGATCGCGCAGGAGGGTCAAGAGGCAAAACCGAGCAGAATGCTTATTTCTTAGGGAAACAAACAGCATGCCCAGCAGGTTGGCTTTGAAGACTGTCTGTTTTATCGGGGGTGATTTTCTGGGCAGTGATGAAGTAAGGAAGGGGATAGATGCTGTTTTCCCCTGGTTACTGTTAAGGTATATGCAGAGGAGACAATGGAAGGGTCCAAAGTGTAGAAGTTGCCCACTGTCTACAAGTACCTGACCCCATTTGCTCGTCCTTGAAAATCTGCCAAGTTTCCAAGGCTGGTGCAAAAATAAGCAGAAATTCTGAGGATTCTGTAAAACATCAGTTTGAGGAACTGACCAGCATAGTAGAATCACAGAATCCCAGCACGGTTTGGGTGGGAAGCGACCTCAAAGCCCACCCAGTGCCACCCCCTGCCATGGGCAGCGCCA
>NW_010270257.1:0-919 GCF_000690775.1 Eurypyga helias | reverse complement strand
CTTCCCTTCTCCAGGCTGAACCCCCCAACTCCCCCAGCCTGTCCCCAGGGCAGAGGGGCTCCAGCCCTCGGAGCATCTCTGTAGCCGCCTCTTGACAGGAGGGGTGGAGGACATGACCTAGTCCAAAGCAGGATCGCCTGGAGTGGTTGGGCAGGAGCACATCTGGGCGGGTTTTGAATATCTCCAGGGAAGGAGACTCCGCCATCCCTCTGGGCAGCCTGCGGTGCTCTGTCACCCTCCATGTAAACAAGGCTTTCCTTAGGTTGAGATGGAGTTTCCTGCATTCCAGTTTGTGCCAGTTGCCCTTTGTCTTGTTGCTGGGCATCCCTGGGAAGAGTCTGGCCTCACCCTCTTGACACCTCCCATTGCAGGAGGTTGGATGGTTAATCAAAGCTTGTGTAATGAACTGGTAATTGTTGGGGCTTCTTTGTTTGGGTGGTGTTTGTTTGAGGGGGTTGCCTGTTGCTGTGTTAGGTTGTTTTGGTGGTGTGGTTAGTGTTATGTTTAATCCCCTAAGCACAAAGCTTCCTTCTCTGTTCCCAGGCCGTGTCCAGGTACCAGACCTGTTTCCACTGAGGACAAAGCGGGTGCCAGGGCCGGTCTGTTAAATGCTTCCGCAGTGACTTCTGCGGGACAGGCGTGGGGCGGTTGGTAGCCACCGCTCCGGTGACCGAGCCACGGTACGACGTCCTGCCGCCGTGTGACGTGTCAGCGGGTCAGCTCGCCAGGGAAGGACCGTGGCGGTGTTCCAAGAGAAGGGCTCGTGGCCGCACGAGACTGCACACGTTTGGCACAGACTTTGTCACGTGCTGATGGAGAGCTGCAGCTTCCCTCTCTTGAACGCGTCCTTGATTGACCACAGTGCTTGGGTGTATTTTTCCTGCGTTTTTTTCAGGTGGTTTTTTTTTGTTGGTTTTTT
>NW_010270256.1:0-1637 GCF_000690775.1 Eurypyga helias | reverse complement strand
AGATGTTCTGGAGCTGCACCCTGTTCCAGTGTGGTCGTGATCAGCCCATGGCAGATGGTAGGGCTGTGAATCCACCCCGGGGCAGTCAATTCCAGGTGTACTGGACACCCCTCCAAGTGAAAGCAATCTGTGGCCTGCACTGTGCCACCAAAGGAAAGGAGAAGAATGAATCAGCAGTGTCAGTGGTGATGTACCACTTGGCTGCCTTTGACTCCAGCTCGTATTGGAGGTCTAAGATGTCTGTCACGACAGTACTTGGTGGTGGTGTGACTTCCTTCAGGCCATGATAGGCCACTGTTGCAAGCACTTCAGTTGCAAGCAATAGCAGCTATCCCAAAAGCCCATCGGTACCCTTCTGGGTCCTTAAAATACCCTCTCTTGAGATAGTCTATGCCAAGGATGCACGGAACCTCTGAGCCAGTCACAGTGGCGTGCCTTTGCCGCTCCTTCCCAGTCAGGCTTATCTCAGCCTCCAACACAGTCAGTTGTTGGAGCCCCCAGTCACACCAGCAATACTAAGGGGTATTACCTCCCTCCGGTACAAAGATCGAGTGGTCACTACTGCTTCATCTCTCTCTCAGACTCTTGGCATGACCCTGCTCCCATTTCCTTTTCATTTGTCTCTGACTCTCGGGATGGCCCTGCTACGTCCTGTCCTCTACCAGACGGACTGATTTGCATGTCCATTTCTTTTTCTCTACTGGGGCCACTGACTCTGGTTGACGCTGACAGGGGCACTGGCACACGGGCGTTTGTGGTAGTGGACCCCGGTGGGAGGTGGACTTGCCGTGCTGGGAGTTGATGTAGCCATGGTTACAGCCGCAGGGGCACCGGCCTCTGCCCTGCTGGGTTTGTGGGACCACGCTGCCCCTCTTTGTGTTAGGGCGATTCGGGTGGCTGCCTCTGCCTCCAGGACCAGTAGCAGATGGGGTAGCATTCCCAAACGTATCTTTAACTTTACACAAGATCACGAGAACATTCAGAAATGGGCTGATCCCTGGCCATAGGTCACCCCAACCACAGGAAAAATTTCCAAAATACTAATTCATTTTTGCCATTGGCCCAAGAGAAGAGGGAAAAAATTGGAATAATTTCTCCACATCCACCCCAGCACCAAATAATCTCTCCTCTATAGGCTGAGTCCCCGAGGAGAAAAAGGGAGAGGTGTAATTATTGGAAGCCTCCAGAATATAGCTTGCAAAGTACCAGGGTGCTGACAATATTAAATGCAGATACAGATACAAGATTCCTCCCAACACCAGTAAAACACCGAGCAGCCTAACCAAACCCCTCAACCCTGTTTGAGCATATAAAATCAGGATAATTAGGAAGACGTAAGGCAGGAGATCCCACCATTCTGTTAGCAACTTAAAAAGCCCTGAACTCAGTGTCTTGATCAGCCATGCCCACATCACTATACTGAATACTTATTACACATTAATCAGATCTGTTCTTATCTCAAGTCTGTCGGGCCCCATGTTGGGGCCAAAAAGAGCCAAAAAGAACTGTTGTGGTTTAGCCTTATCTGGCAGTTAAGTACCACATAGCCGCTCATGCACCTCCCCTCCCCCAGCGCATGTAAAGGGTTGGAGGAAAAGACAAAGAAAAGTTGTAGTTGAGATAAGAACTATTTAATA
>NW_010270255.1:0-1195 GCF_000690775.1 Eurypyga helias | reverse complement strand
TAAAACTCCCCCAGCCTAGTGTCCCAGATTTTCTATAGCTTGTTGTTGAGCAAGCGCTTTCCACTGATTATACCATATCATATACTGAGTACTAGTCAAAATCAACTGTGCTATCATTTTGCAATCATGCGGGGCTAAGACATAACTCTCAAAGATAGACTGTAGAAAGTTCATGGCATAAGGAGATTTTAACCCATTTTCCTTCACCGTACGTTGCATTTCTTTTACAATTGTGAAATTAAGCCCTTCCCACCTGAGCCGCCTCCCCCCTTCATAGATGACAGGGAAAGACTTTAGAGCCTGCAGAACTTCTAAGTCCCCTTCCTTCACCGCTTCTTGGCGAATTGCCCCCCACTGGTTATGAGGGTCCAGAGGATATAAATCAGGCTCCATTTCTAGGTCGACAGGTCCCGGGTCTAAGGGATCATCATCATTGTCGCAGCCCCCTACAACACCGACAGCACCGACAAGAGATGGAGCAGACGATCCGACTGTGAGTGGCTCAGATGAGCTTGAGCCAGCAGTACTACCCACATGTTTCTTGAGAGTTTCAGTCAAAGTGCGCCAATGTCCTAAAAGACTGGCTGCGGTTTTATCATGATGAGTGGCAGTATCCTAAAGTTTTATGCCTACTGCGTCCCATGTCTTGGGATTATAAACGTTGATGGAGTTAATTTCCGGACACATGCGTGCTGCCCACATTAGTAATGACTTTAGATCATACGCGTCTATGCGACAGTTATGTTTCTGCAGAATTTTCTGCATCGTTTCGAGCACAGTTTTTTGCTCCCGAGACATCTCATTTCACGTAGTTCCCAGCTGCTCACCTGCACTCCCTGGAGGTGATTGCGCTGCGCAGACTTCTGCTTCCTTTTAGCAGTGTTCTGTCGTTCAGCTGGGCTATGCGCTGGCCTATGCCACCGGTTCAGCGATCCCCGCCTTATTTGGCTCTTGAGACGTCAAAGAAGTTCAAGCTTCAGGTCCGTATTCGGGCGCCATTTGTGGCATATTGAGGCACTGACTCAGATCAGTGCAGATGCACAGTCCGTTAGGCCTGCAAGGCTCTCAACATACCCAACAGGCATGTGCAGTCCAGGAGCTTCCTCCAGTGCATTGACAATAACTTCTTGACGCAGATGGTGGAGGAGCCGACAAGGTGAGGAGTAGTGGTGGACCTTGCACTGATAAACAAGGA
>NW_010270254.1:0-13486 GCF_000690775.1 Eurypyga helias | reverse complement strand
CAGCTCCTCATCCATCCCCAGGTGACTTTTCTTGACTTAGATTTGACTGAAGGAAAAATGAAGGAAAAAAAAGTAATAGTATCTGGTTATTTATTTTTGTGTATTGGTTTGTGAATATAAAATGCTCACATACAACACTGAGAATTCAGTCAACTGTAGTAACTGATTTTTTTCTTCGTGTTTGGAAATGGGTGAATTACTACAGCTGTTTTCCTGCCTTAACTCCTTATGCCACTCCCTGCAAAAGATGTATTCTGTTTTTGTGATGGATTTTTTCAAATATGTTAAACACCTTTGAGCATCACACAAAGTTCATGAATACTGTGCCTTGGAAAGTGTTCTACAAGGAAATAACAGATTACTGCTTGGTTGAAAAATTAGTTGTATCCTTTATTAATACAAGACCTTCCTTAGATTGAAAAGGTAACTTGCAACAGTTGAAGCCAAATTCTGGCAATTTTACAAGCATTTAGTAATTTTTCTCTCTCTCATCCCATCTCCAATGCAGTACATACCCGGAGTGCAAAACTGTAAACACACATTTCAAGTACCTGTACATTCACCACCAAAATAAAAAATATATTCTATTTCATTCTTCAATAATTGTTGAAAATGGTTTGTGTATTAATGAAACAGGCAACTTTTATTGTTACTGGTCCCCCACCCTGACATACCTAAGTGGAAAAACTGGTGTGTTATTAGCAGTGAGATGCTGAGCATAAGGTTTTGGATCTTTCTGTTATGCATCAGTACTGTCGTTAGCAAGAGGATGTATATTAGCACATAACGAATGAAAATCAGGTATTTAGGTGCTTTGAGAATTTACTTTTAATGTATTAAATATACTTAGACTGTAAGTCTTGAGACTTGGAAGAGGTATTTTCTAAGTATGCAGATACAATTTGCTCCTTTTTCTATTATAAGAAAATAATTTGAAAAAAATACTCTAGTAGCAATATGGAATGCATCTGATGTATGTGCTTTTATGCCGTATTGCAGCTTTCCAGTATCTGAAGGGGGCCTACAAGAGTACTGGGAGAGGACTTTTTACAAGAGCCTGTAGTGACAGAACAAGGGGTAATGGGTATAAATTGAAATCAGGGAGGTTTAGATTAGATATCAGGAAGAACTTCTTCCCAGAGAGGGTGGGGAGGCACTGGGACAGGTTGCCCAGAGATGTTGTGGATGCCCCATCCCTGGATGTCTTCAAGGCCAGGCTGGATGAGGCTTTGAGCAACCTGGTCTAGTGGAAGGTGTCCCTGCCCATGGCAGGGGGGTTGGAGCTAGATGGTCTTTAGGGTCCCTTCCAACCTAAACCATTCTATGATTCTATGGTTCTATGATATTGTTTTTAAACTTCTTTAACATAAAGATGGCCTGAAATTAAGAGATTTATTTTCCAGTGGTTAGTCATGTCATTCTTGAAATCATCTGTTCAGGAGACAAGTCAGTGCTGATTCTCTAAGCTCTTGCCTCTCTCATGTGATTTATAGTAGAAGGACGTAGCAGATCAGAAGTTAAGTGAAACCACTGACAGTCTCTTCCATCTGTCGTGCAGGTTAAACCCTAGATCACCATGGTTTGATATTTTTGAAAGCCTAAGTGGTTTCAGAATATGTCTTTGTTCCTGCACCCTATAGTTGCATATGTATTTATTTACCTCAGGGCCACTTAGTAAAATCAAGACACTCGTTCAATTTCTAAAATAAAGTAATAGTGCTTACATTTGCTGCTGGAATGGGCAGTTAAAGAATGTTTTTAGCTTAGCCGGATAATGTCCTACATAGTGAAGTCTCTTTATTTTATCATAAAGGCTTTGTATCCTTTCCATCCATGTCTTAAGAATTAATAGATGGCCTTGTTTTTCTGAAAGGAATGATTGATCTCCTTAGAATAAAAGAAGTTAACCCAGCCACCAGTCTGACGTTAAAATCCCTCAAGAAGACTCAGGTGAATACACACACAAAAGAAAAGTGTTTCCAGGTAACAGGCACTTGCTGCTTACCACCAATGTATATCAGAAATTAGAAGACAAATACAGAGCTGAAAAACTGTCAGGTTTTGTCATGGTTCTGTGTTACTTCTCTTCACACTTCATTTTCTTTGGTCAACAGAGTTCATGAGAACCTCAGCTTTCATTTTCAGTAAAATTGTTTCTGACCATTGTTTGGGGAAAGCATTCGGAACTTGAAGCAAGGACACCTAATAGCCTCAGAAAAGTAGGAGGCAGGGTAGAAACTTTACAGTTTTTCTTCAGACAGTCTCATGTCTTTAAATGCAATATTGGGATTTTTGCAGGACACTGAATATGTTTGGGGTTTGTTTTGTTTTTTTAAATGTTTGTGCTTGACAATGTTAAAAAATGTCTGAGATGTATTTAAGCACATTTTGGGAATAAACTATGAGGGGATTCTAAAGCTGCTACAACCAGTGTGCAACTCTGTTCTGGCATTTTTGGTCTGCTTATGAGAACAACACTGTTTAAAAAACAACGGTGACTTTGTGTATCATGCAAAAACACACCCATGATTTTAAAAGCAATTGGGTGTGCATGCAGAATTCTGCGGTTCGGTATCAGTGCAAGTAGTGGGTATCAGTGTCAACCTTTTCCTGTATGAAAAGTGTGACCTTGATAAAATGACCTGCAGTGTGAGATTTAAGTGCCTGCAGTAATCAAGTTTCAGCAGCCAAGCTTTGCCCTGAGGTTGACTGTTCTGTTTGTTTTGTAGCTTTTAGTACTAGAAGGAACGACTATGGTCTTTGTCATGTGTGTGTTTTGGCAGTTGTTGCAGTGAGTTGTTCTTTCCCCCACTGAGGCTGCCAGGATTTATCCCGCTAGAAACCAGTAGCTGTAATCTAAACGAATGGAACCCCCCGATGTGTTGTTTGTCTTTGTAATTCATTATACTTCAGCGTTGTGTGAACTTTTAGTAAATCCACAGTGGAACTACTTTATATCAATAATAAATCACTTCTTCCCAGCTGTATGTTTGCCAACTAGTTATTGCAAGATAAACATGCTGCACAAAGAACATCTGAGTAGCTTGAGATGCCCTTTCAACTGAGAGATGAGTTAACGGCAAACACACAATTTTCTGCAGGTTTCAAGCATTCCATTAATGGAAGTTAAGAGTTATTTGGTGTCAAATAATAATATTTTCAAGTATGAGATTGTAGTGAAAGCAAGGGGGAGAAGGGAAGAAACTGTATGCTCTTGCTGTTTTACAGTTACGTCTTGGATCTCCTGTGCAGCAGCTCTCTATAATTGGGATCAAGTGAATCCTAACTATACTTCTGAATGGTTCTTCTGTAACAGAGAAAATAGGATTGAAACTTTCAAGATCAGCGTGGAGTTATTGAAGAGTTGTTATAATGCATGACTAGTGAAAGCTTTGTCCCAAGGCATAAAATAGAAACTTTTTCCAGTGTTTTCAAGCTGAATAAGCACATTGAAACATCTTAAGAAAAGGAAAGTTATTCATTGTGGATAAGAGCTGGAAAGCTTCACAATGTAATTCTAAAAGAAGTCAGATTTGTAGCAGGGTAGAGATACTTGATTTCAATCACAGTCCTGGCTGTGTGTTTTCCGAGTATACCAAATGGCTTTTTCTAAATGGAAAGTCATCTGTTGGCAGGAGGTATCAGAATAAATGGGATAATGTTTTGTGTAGGTTCAATGCAGCCCAGTAATCATTTGAGATAACTTATTCTAGAGAAAATAAACTGCATTCTCTTACAAACTTCAGTGTCTGTTGTAAGCCTGGAAAGTTCCTCACCCATCGTATCCCATATGCCTTCCTTTCCATTTCCCCCAGTCTAATCTCCTTTCTCAGATGATTTGTTTATGAATATGTGACATTTATTCTTCCCTAAGAACCTGTATGAATTTGCAAAGCTTTTTGCAATAGCTGTTGATAAAGTAGAGGCCCTTGATGTAAAATTTTTATATGCAAAAATTCCAGTTCTAATCTCTGTTCTGTTCCATAATTCATTTTTATGTTTTGCACATAATCTGCATTCTGATACCTGCTCAGATTATTGTACTATAATATAAGGAGTTTACTAGCACAAATGCATTTCATAGGATTTTGTTTGTTTTGCAGAATGAGTCTTCCAAAGCCCTGAGGCTCTTTAATATATTGAATTAAGTACCATTGACGGTATTAAGTATCAGCAGAACACATGCAGCACTGGCGTGCAGAGAGTTAATGAGATACATTGTCTGTCTTTCCCTGTCCTGGATCACTTAATCCATGATATGGATGCCTCTCATGACATTTCCTTAGATGCTCAGCAGTTAGTGCTCTAGCCATGTGCACTCTGTGTTTAGGACAGGCAAATAGCACAAACTTTATTGCTGGTAAAAGCTTTCTTGTTCCTTTTTAGGTGTATCTATCTATCTTCTGCACCTTACAGATGGAACATAAGGTCTACAAGTACCTTAAAAATAAGGCCTTGCAGGTTCCAAGTCATTTTATGAGCTTAGTCCCAAGAACTTCGCTCATTTCAGTCTCCTCCAGCTCATCCAAGTCTCCTCCAGCTCATCCGCCCTCATGCATACAGTAGTAATTCTGGTGCTTTAAGGATGTGTTGCAAGGTATTACTACTGTCACAGAAAATTTGTATTAGCAACATTGTTAAGCAGGATGTTTACTGATTTCTTAGAGAATTGCAACAAACAATGTCACTGTACCTTGTATGCTGTTTAATAGAGAACATAATATTAGTGGGGAGTTACGTCACAAAAATGCTGTATCACCATGAAAAAGAACCCCACCCATGCTTATAACTTTCAGTCATTTTCTTTCATATTATAGGTACATGCATTTATATCAACGAAGGATCTGTCAAAACACAACGTTATAGCTGTTCTAATAATAATTCTACTACATGTATTGGTATTAAGTTTAGTTTTCGGAAGTCCCCAAAGCCCCCTGTGTTCAGAAGATGTGTGACACATGCTCCATTTCACTGCTGGGAAACGTAGGGCTGTGGCTCAGATCTATGTGCTCAGACCTGCTAAGAAGCAGGTGTATCAGAGGTGTGTTAGGCTGAATTCGGGAGCTTATGAGAGCTTTGGAGTCCTTTGCTTAAAGAAAATAGAAGCTGCAAAGCAGGGCCAGCTCCTATTACAATGAGTGAGTCTCCATCTGACTTTTAATGGACTGAGTCATGGAGAGTAGTGGTGGTGTATGTTGAAAACAGCTTTTAAAGGAAGAAGAGCCATCTCTTCACCTTAAAAATTTGCAGATATTGCTAAGGAGATTTTGATTGCTTGTACTGTTTACATCAGGAGAGGAGAAAAGACCCAAAATGGAAGTAAGACTGTGTACAGAGGAGCTGTGGACCCTGTCCTAAGAAGAAATCAGAAGCCCATACACAGGGACCAACCTGACAACGGAGATGGAAGTAGTGTTTATATATTGACTGATTAGGTACAGAAAAGGAGAAGAGGTTCTTCCTGAGTTGAGGTGTATTCAGCTGCTGATAATAAGTATGATTATTAAATTTACTGTCAGTGGCAAAGGCTATAGGAACAGACCATCGAAGTATATTTGTGTATTACTGTGTTTCCAGCTTTTTTCCTAAAAGTTGTTTTGGTCTGAAGAACCTCAGGTGAAAACTCACTACCTTTCCAAATATAATGAGATTTTAAAAAACAATGAATGTTTATTGCTTTTTATTTGCCTTCTAGTTTTTGAGCCTTTAGGTCTAACTAGGTGTTGAGAAACACATTCAGTAAATTAAAGCTGGGGAAAAAATGTAGAATCATAGACTGTTTTGGGTTAGAAGGGACCTTAAAGATCATCTAGTAAAAGAAATCTTACTTAGGTTTGTGAATGCAGGAACTAGAGAAGCAGCTGCCTGGCATGGAATGTGTCACCATCTAACATGATGATGTGCTGAAGTTGATCACTTGCATATACTTCCAGGAGTCCCAATAAACTCTGAAGAGCCGTGTTTCTTGGTTTTTGATTTGCTTTGTATGTGGTCACTGCTCTTATAGAAAGTTTAACACTTTCTCAAAATTGTGCTGCTCTAAGATGTCTCAGTGGTCATTCACAGCTAACTAGAACCATTAAAAAAATAGGACATTTAAGTTCAAGAAATGAGACTTTTTTTAAAATTGCTCTTTGAAACTCTAGTTTTTATGTCAGTGCTATGCTGACCTGTCATGTTATCCCCTTGTTGGAAGGAATCTGCACTGTTGTAACTTAAGTGAAAGATTCTATTTCTAGTTCTTGCTCTGCTAAAATCAAGAAGCAGAGTTCCTTTCAAAGTTTTTTGAACTCTTTTGAACATGATGATATGTGGACTCAGGACTAGTTGACCAGCTGGCTAACTCCTTTACTCTTCTTCTCCTGTCACACATCGGAGTTAAAATATCTTTGCTGAAAGGCTGGATGATTATTGTGAAGTATGCCACCAACTCCTCATACAGGAAAGAATCAAGCAGGATTGACGTACAACAAATATCTTATTGCAGTAGCTCTGACAAAATCTTCTTGCTGGTCTCTTCTTCAGTCTCTACAATCTAATATTAGGCACCAGTGGCATCACAACGGGCTCTCGAGTCAAGAGGAGAAGCAAAAAGCTCTGTGTTACTCCCTCCATTTCAATTCTGTTTGGAGAACTCGAGTGTGGTTGGTGATGTAGTGTTTGGGTACACGAGTCAGCTAAAAGATTGGGTGGAAGAGACCTGGTGTTACAGGAGTAGAGAGAAGGTATTTATGAAGCTTTAAG
Organism: Eurypyga helias; assembly: GCF_000690775.1. Classification (NCBI taxonomy): domain Eukaryota; kingdom Metazoa; phylum Chordata; class Aves; order Eurypygiformes; family Eurypygidae; genus Eurypyga; species Eurypyga helias. The sequence goes on along the minus strand of NW_010270254.1, from coordinate 6,742 downwards.
ACTAAGCTGTTAAATATGCCAATTATGAAAATAAGATGATGTTTGTATGTTATGTCAGTGCCCAATACCTACTCCGTAGTGTTTAGATTGTGCTATCACTAATTACGGGGCAAGCAAGTAGTGGCAGATAGCTGGAGAAATGTTTGAAGACATACTCTTATCACAGGTTAAATTCTCTCTCAAGGTATGCAAGATCAACCTAAGGCTCATTTATTCGTTTGACAATCTAATCTTCTATAAGGGTTCTGCCTCTTCAGGGAGGATGCTTTTGGGTTAGTAAATATTTATCAATGCTCACGTCTTTTTAAAACTGCATCCTTATGTTTATTGTTTAAAGTTAACATTTACTGGCCTGGGGGAGACAGACATGAGGGAACTGATTGTGTGCTTTTATTTCTCCCAAGACTCAAGCAGAAATTATTTATAGTGTATTCCTGGCTCTTGTTGTTACAGAGAGAACTTTTAGCCTCTTAAAAATGATATTTGGATGTGTAATTAAATTTGGTGCAAGCTACAATATTCTCCCAAAGTTTGCAAAATTGTCTTTCTAGCACCTTGATGCAGATTATATAATATAGCTATTAAACATGGATTATCTTTTGAGGCAAGGCAAAGATTAATGACTTGAACTAAAATGACGAATTATATGTGTGTGATGAGATGCTCTTGCAGTGATGTAGGAAATGGAACCAGAGAAGGCAAAAACATTAAAATGAGATTAATAGAGCCACATACTTAAGTAAAAACACTGAGCTACCCAATCCGTATAGGGGGAAAAATAAATGCTTGTCTTCACATATTAAAGAGGTGTATAATGACTTTTTAGAACTGTCTGGCTGGCAATTGCAGTCTTACTTATTTTGTAGTAAGCCTGTCTGCAACTTCGACAGAACAAAGACTTCCTGGGAAGGGAAGAGGCTCTGCAAAGTCTGTTCTGCAAAGCATTCCTAAGAATTTCTAGAAATGAGTGTAGGTAGAATTAGATTTTTTTGTAAAGCTTATCTATACAGGTAAATCAATTGCCAGATGTGATGTGTAGAAGGAATTTCCCTCAGTCAGTTTGGTAATGAGTTGTTGGCTTTTATTTTCCTTTCCTATATAGAACAAATTTCAGACCACTTCCTGGGATCACCTGGGGATTTTGTTGAACAGATTTCTGTCTTGATGGGTAGTGCAGGTGAGATGATCCCACCTCTGTGGCTGGGAGAGCTGGAGCCTGTTGGAGGGTTCTGCCTTGCAGCCTGTGCTGTTACAGGAGCCATAGCAGCTGCTCCCAGCTCATACTGTGCAGCAGTTCAGGAGATGGGGTCCCAAGCTTCATTTTGTAGGAGCAGAACCATGTCCTGGGTTTCAAACATCAGATGACAGGTGCTGGGTGAGGCTTCCACTCTTAGCTGGCTCCATCTGCTAAGCAGCCGTTTCCAGTCTGTGTGTGATGGGGCGTTGGACCAACCCTGGACCACCCACTGGCCTGCTGACTGAGGTGCTGGCAGTCCATGATGCAAAGTGACATCTTTCTCAGAAGTGGTCAGTGTCTGATGTACCCACAGGTGTACAGAAATCTGGATTCGTGTTGGTGCTTTTATGGAAGTTAACCTTCTCTAAAGATCTGTGCTGTTTTATCCCTCTCTGGGAGCAAAGTGTTCATACTAATCACTGTATAACCCACCTCTGCAGGAAGGTACTTGCCTTAAATGTGATGTGTGCAGTTATCTGGTTGTGTGCTCCACGCAGATGAAAGGGTGCTGTGTTTTGTTTTGTCTTTTAAGGAAGAGTTACAGGAAGGTAAGTTTCTGTCTTTGTTCTTACGTATAATTGATCTTTCTGACTGGCCCATTTTGAATGGAAAAAGTTGCATTTATTTCTAACTTGCTTGAAAATAAGACTAATTAATGTAGTGTAAATTGATATTGTAGACACAAATTAAGATCCTTTAATCCTTAGATAAATCAGATTGTAGGCAGGGATTGTGCTTATCTGTATCACAAGAAGAGGTTACCGTGATCAGTTATCTGTCACCACCATTCTGAAGGCACTTACTAATGGAGCTGATCACATGAATAGTCTCTAAAATTCCCGTAAAATATGTAGATTTCAGCAGTTGAAATTGGTGGGCTGATTTAGCTCCTTAGTGTCTTGAATGAATTAGGTGAATCTGGAAGCACTTGGACAAACAGTGTCTGCCAGCAGATTTGCTGAGTGTCTTGTCAACTGGAAAATATTGCCAAGTAGATGAGTATTGCAGCTTCTTCCACTAAGTAGCTAGATCTGGAAGAGGATATCTGTCTGCAACCTTTTTTTAATTCCTACTTCTGCTGGTAATTTTGATATTTTGGATATATATTCTCTTTTTTTCTTCAAAATAGGAATCATGTGAAGGAGCACTTCTTTAAGTTGTCTTGAACTTGGTTGGGCTGGCCTGCTGCAGTGGGCCTAATTCACAAGTAGTGTGTAATGGGGTGTGTAGTAAGTGGTGTGACTAAGGAAGCACAGACAGGCAAGTTTCAGTGTATGTTAGGTCCAATTGCATCTGTGGTTAATGTTGGGAAATCTAGTAGGTGTAAATAAAAGAGATTCAGCTTTCTTTACACTTGTTATACCTCCAAGGCAAGATTCTCAAGCCAACAGAAGATAAAAAGCATGCCAAGTTCACCCATCCCCATAGTTTGCTGATTGCACATTGAGTATGTCTGAGTGGAGAATACTCTTTACACTGTACAGTGATTCAGTGACTAATTAGTACTCAATCCTTTCCTGCTAATTGTTTCATATTCATCTTCTGAATATATTCCTCAAATCAAAGTCATTGATTTCCCGTGTATGTCATTCAGTTCAGTTCCTTTTTCACTGTGCTGAACAGGTATGCCATGAGAAGTTCGCCTTGATGCTGACTGCCTAACGTCTCTCTGGGCAACTGTAGATTTAAAATGGCATCGACGTGCATTCCAAGTTGTTCATGTTTTAATGGCTTTCTGCTGAAGGCGGAGAAGAATTGTCTTCCCTGCCTCTTCCTGGCTTTCCAAGGCAGACAGGCTGAATGAATTCAGAAATATTGTACCTATCCGTTGTGCTTGGTATCTTGGCCTCCCCGCTTTTTTCAGCGACTTGTCCTGTCAGCACAAAGTAATTTGCTTACTGTGCTCCAGAGAAAGAGCCTTTCCCTGATTTTCAGCTCCATGTTCCACTCATCTGCACATCCTCACAGACTATGCTCAAATATGTATTAAAGTTTGGAGTAAACCAGAACATTTCCCAAACACATCTCAATGGGATGCTAGTACAGATTCATTTTCTGCATGTCTCTCACAGCAAAATCAAGCTTTGAGGATTTCAGAAACTGAGGTTACTGGTCCATTGTCGTGGCAATGTAGACATAGGCTTTGCAACGGCATTTTGTTAAAAATGCTGGTGGGTTTTTTGGTTTGTGTTTGTTTGTTGTTTGTTTATTTTGTGTGGTGTGTGTGCTCCCACCCCCCCAGCACTCTAACAGTAAGCAAACCTTAGTGGTGTAGACTTCTTAGTGGTGTAAACTTCAAGTGGAGTGTAGGCATTTCCTGCTCAAGTACTTCCTCCTGGCACTACTCCCATGTACAGTGGTTACCATGTATCTTAGTCCTGCCTATATAAAAGTTGCAATGTCAGTGAAGATAAGTGCTCAAATATTTTTTTTTTTTTTGACTTACTGGCATGGAGGTAAGTAGTGTAGGATATTACCGGGATGTTTGGAGACTGTATTGTGTAGTAAATCATTATTTTTTTTTAACTGAGGATTGAGACCTATTTTAGGGTTGTGGAAGGATCAGCAGTTGGGTTCCATTAAGATGTGGGAGTGAGTAAATACTGGCAGACAGTAATTACTGCCTGGTTTTGTTCCCCTGCTGAGGAGACATGGAGGTGCTGATGCCTGGGGAGGACGAGGGCTGGAGGGAAGGCAAGGGTGGCAGGAAGACAAATGAGGCAAAAGGGATTGCATTTTAAAAATGTTTGAAAAACACTGTCGTAAGTGGTTAGACAAAGTTTAATGTTAGCTTGCGATAGAAGAAATCCAGCATAGAATAGCTCAGTGATTGATGATTCACTCAAGATTCAGTTAGAAAAAACCCTCATCTTTAAATAAACTGAGTAGCACTTGAGATGCTCTGATACTGAGCTACTTCAGGTACAGAGAAAACATGGTGCAGCGTTCCAGTTTGGGATGGGACTGCCATGAAGATTGGTCACTGGTGACAGTTTGTTTCTGGCCAAAACCAACTGATCCAAATCATCATGTTGTTCATGTATTCTCATTCCAGAACTTTGTATTTAGCCAGAAGGGTGCTTAGCTTTTCTGTCTGAGAGTAATGCATTGGCCATCTGCACTCTCTGCTCCTGCAGACTGAATGCAGCTTTTGCCTAATGGTTTCCTCTCAAGAAGAACTTAATAAAATCTGCAGTAGATGAAGCAGTGACTCCTAGTTTTGCAATTTAGCACATATTGTGCTTATCTCTCAAACAATAGGATGTCTTGGTCTGGTTTAGGGTTTGGCTCCATCTGACTATCATCTGTTACTTTTAATACAGAGCTCCTGTTGCCTACGGCGGGATTTCTCCTTACAGGAGGATGGCAGAACATGTATTACACTGATACATCCTCAAAAATACCTACATGCCAAGTGCTTTGCTTCGTATTAAGTGCTCACTTCTGAAGAGGGCACTGGGCCTGCTCCAGCAAAGCATTCAAACATGGACTTAATTGTAGGCACAAAAATAGCTGCTGTTCATGCAGTATGGCCTGGCACGAATCCAAAAATTAAGTACCTGCCCACAGAGGGAATAGTTTGGAACTACTGAGTAGTTATTGGAGTCAATAGGAATGTGTTAGTATGCTTAATGGTAAACAAATGGATGAGTGCTGGCTTAGCCCACAGTGATTGACATCTTCAGAATACAGTGTTCTCTGTTGCTCACTGAACCCTCTCTTCTTTCCCCCAAGACAGCGGTTCTCTGGTTTTCCATCACCTGTGTGAAGGTTCAGCATGCAGCCTTCACATGGCCGTTGCTTTGAGAGCTGTGAAGACAGCCTCAGTTGTAGCAGCGAGGCCATCGCAATCATCCGGGTCATGCCAGCTGCAGTTTTTCAGTTTTAGCACTCAGCTTCAACCTTCTTAGTGGGGAGATGCCTTATAATGATGTTACTTGTGTGAGGATGTGCATATTCTGGGGCCTGGTGAATAAAGAAGGGGGTTAAAAATCTCTGTTGCAGGCTTTCCTTCTGATCTTGTAACTATGAACTTAAGACAAGGCAGTTCAGCGCTTGTGGATCAGTGCTGCTTGTGGTTGAACGAGGAATGGGTAACATACCTTCTGTTTGCTGGCTGTCTCTGCTGGTGGGCTGCAGTACCTGTGTTGGACAACAATGTCATGGGTGGCATTGAAAGGGGTGCTTTTACACAGCTGTCTAAGCAAGGTGGAGTGTTATAAACTATTCAGAGAAAAACATGAAGTCTTCATGTCTTTTAGCGGGAAGGACAGGAGGAAAGGGAATTCTGCCAGCCATATGTGAACTCTGAACATTCTGCACGGCTTATTATAGGTTCTGTTTAAAAACAAAGCAAACAACCCACAGACAGCTAAAAGTGCATCTGGATTCACTCACATAATTTCAAAAGTCTGACACGGTTTCAGGGGTACTTTGGTGAAGAAAATCTCTTGTAGCAACAGGTACAGCTCGATCTGGGATATTGGTACGGAGAGTGCTTTGAATACAGACCTCTGATCATTGTTACTGATTCAAAATTAATTTGGCATGTTGGTCTGTTGTGGTTTTTGTTGGTTTTGTTGCTGATCTGTGCCTTAGAGACAAGTGCTGAGTTAGTGTATTGTAGAAAATGAATAAGAGAAAATTCCCATTAAGGAGAAACAAACTAAGTGGAAAAGATGGGTAAAATGATGGAAAAACCAAAGTATCTCCATTTTGCAGGTGAAGTTATGAAGCTTGGAAAGTGTTTAGAAATACACAGAATATCAATGTCCTACTGAGAGCTGAATCAGTCTTGCATCCAGCTTTCTTTATTCCAGTTTCTTATTTCTTACTGTGGAACCAGGTCATGACGTATTTCCAGATCCCTTCAAAAAGCCAAACTAAAGTTTCTTCCTACAAGATATAATGCTTCCTGTCTGATGGCAGTGTTGGTATTAAAGCTCATTAGAATTAATTATGGGTTTCAATTGCTTCATCACTTAGTCCCAGAGAGTGTCACCTCTAGGATGTGTGAATCTTTGAATCTCATGTTTTCCCACTGTGACTTTCGTAGAGTTCCCCTCAAGGTTGTTGTCAGAAAGGCTAAATGAGTCCTGTGGGGCATCATGAAATTCAGTGTGCAACATTGCTAAACTCTTGGTGAATGCTCTTTTCTAAACTTCTCCACAAAAACTCACGGAGAGCGTTCCAGCTTCAGGAATGTGTAACAGAGAATGGGCAGGTGGCAGTTTACCATCATAGTTTTGTGCCATAGATTTTAGACTCCACTGAGGAGAAGGCTTAAACCATAAGCTCTTGGTGTAACTGAAACCCATGAAACCCCGCTGCACAGTTTTGGTGTTTGAGGTGTTCCTGACTGCTGAATTCTGTCATAGGGTGCTGCTGATTCAGACCTTGTGCTGGAGCTGGCCTTTGCCTACATTGGTGAAAACACAAGTTTACTCTTCCAGGGTAATTACTTATGTGTGGTTTGGTGGTGTTTTGTGGGTTTTTTTGTTTGTT
>NW_010270253.1:0-637 GCF_000690775.1 Eurypyga helias | reverse complement strand
TCCTATGGAGTTACAAGCTTCTTCAGTGGCAGCCGCCTGCTGCAGCGTGGGATATGAAGCTCTGCTCCACTGTGACCCTCCATGACTGCAGGCACAGCCTGTCATCTCACATGGGCTGCAGGTGAACCTCTGCTCCAGTGCACCTCTTCCCCCTCGTTTCTTCACTGACCTTGTTATCTGCATAGATGTTTCTCTGTCCTTCCATGCCTCTCTCCACGTTCTCTTTGCTTTGTTTTCCCCTCTTAAATATGTAATCACAGAGTGGCCAATTAGCCCAGGCATGGCCAGAGGTGGCTCCAGTTTGGAGCTGGGGAAGCTTGTAGCAGCTTCTTACAGGAGCCATACCTGTAGCCCCTCCCTCACTACCAAACCCTCTGCACACAAACCCAATACACAGAACCGAAGCGCAGTTTCCCTTTGAGCGGCTGGGAAAGCAAATGAACCTGCAGGATAGTAGATAGCACCAGAAATTTGGCTCATTCATTCCTAGTTTTGCAAGATGTAGATGCATGGCTGGCAAAGAGGATGCAAAATCTTCCAAATGCAATTTTGTTGTGGTCAGTGTGAAGGTAACAGATAATTTGGCCCTGGGTATCTGTTCTTATCTTATTCAAATATAATTCTAAAATATTTTCTT
>NW_010270252.1:18923-19487 GCF_000690775.1 Eurypyga helias | reverse complement strand
CACTTACTCTTCTCAATCTAAATCATCTCTGTGGTCTTCTGAATGTGTCCTGTGTTCCCTGCCTGCCCTTTCCAATGACAGCACAGATCCTGGCATAATATGTCAATATTTATTTATTTATGGGTACACTACCACTTGAAATAGCTCCCCCCCAGCTCCCTCCCATGCCAACCTCCCAGCCTCTACTGCAACTTGAGTAACGATGTCCCCCGCGCAATTTTGCTGCTAAACTACCCTTTCATTACGGTCAATGGAAAGATTTGAAGGTTTACATTCATCGTGGGGTTTTTTTGGAGCAGGAGGGAGGAGGTAAACCAGTGAGGACTATTAGAAGGGCTCCATGCCATATGAAGAGCATGGCATCTAGCCATGCGGAGCTTGTGCTAAAAATTGCTTGGCATTTTTATGCAGCCCTGCGGTCATAGTCATAGATGATACAGTGAACAGAAACACTTGGAATATATAAACACACTCGCTCAGTCCTGGCAGGGTTGAAAGGGTTAAAATCCACAGTGCTGACTTTACAGCATAATTTCTGATGCTCAGTTCCTTAATAACTAATCT
>NW_010270252.1:14404-18878 GCF_000690775.1 Eurypyga helias | reverse complement strand
TTTAAAGAGAGAGCAGAATAAGATTATGATAGTAAAATAAAGACCCATTCAAAGTTGAAAACATTAAACAAATATATGCCCACCTTTGTGGTTTTTATATACATATGGATATATACAAAATTATATCAATATATGACAACATATATAAAAACCCTCATATATATAAAAAATAAATTGCACGTATAAGATAAAGAACCATTCAGGACTGAGTATGTTAGAGAAGTATGACCTACCTTTGTGGGTTTATATTGGTTTAATATATAAATACATATTAAAATATAATTAAATAGATATAAAAATGCATTTTAATATATAAATATATGCATGTGTGTGCATATGTAGCGGAGTTGTTTCTCAGTGATGGACCCACTCCTCAACTGGCAGGTATAAGCAAGTCTAACTTGGCTTTAGGGGAGCGATGTCTATCTATGCCCTTGGAGAATATAGTGCGACCTATTTTTAGTGCTCTTCCTTCATTATAGAAAAAAAAAAGTAGCTGAAAAAAACCACACTTTTTAAAAACACTGCACAGTCTTTTGTACCGGAAACTGGTGACCTGACATTCATCAGGTCACTGATCATCTCATTAAGGGGTATAGCCATGGAAGGAATGAATTTTTCATGCTGAGGAAAGCCTCGGTGCCTCTGTTTTTTCTTTATTTAAATCTCAAATGGTTCTTAATTCTCTATGTAGGGCTATTGCAGAGAGGCATCTCCTAGCTGAAAGCAGCCTTGGGAGAAGCAAACCCCTGCAGAGAAGGCTGAGAGGGAGCGCTGACCCAGCCGGGTGCCTGAGCTGGCTTGTGGCATCCTGATTTTGGGGAAGGCTGGCCCCAGCTATGGCCAAAGTGTGTCCCTCTGCTCACCTCCCTGTGCTTAGAGCAGCCTCCGAGGGCTGAGCCCTGGCGAAGGTGTGCTTCCAGCACCAAAGACCTTCTAATTGGACCTTCCGGTCCTAATGTGTGGCATAGGGTTTGGATCAGGTGGGAGTAGGTGTGAGGTGGTTGAAGATGCCGCCTAGAAGGGGCGTCCCCAGGCTGGGCTGATGTCTAGGCTCCCTCTGCACAGAGCAAAACATGATGAGCATGTTCAGAGAGCAAAGCTGCTCTCCTTTGGGACCTCACCCCGCGGGTGGCAGGGTGAGTGGGGAGCCCTCCCTCTGTCTGCATCACCTGCAGAGTCGGAATGATTTGCTTAGAGCAGATGCCTGCCATTTAAATGGCTAAAAGAAAGAATTGCCATCTGGCCAGCTCTGGTGGTCTCCTTGCGCCTTTGGCTGTCGGATGATGGGAAGGAGGCCACTTTGCTGGGTCCAAACTTATTTCACTCACTTCAGAGCAGGTCTTGCAGTGGGGTGAAGTAGAGGTAGGTCGAGGTGTTGGTGGAGACTTGACCTGGTGATTCATCCATTGAACACCTCCCCTTGGCAAACGGTAGGGGTTGAGAGGAAGGGAGAAAAAGCAGGAAGGAAAGACAACTCCAGTTCCAAGAGTGAGCTCAGAGTGAGGTCTCAGGTGCCTTGTTAAGGACTCTCCCTCCATCTCTGCTCGCCTTCAAGTGCTCTGTCCAAGCAAGAGCAATGCATTGGCCAAGTGGCCTCCGGAGACAGGAGCTTCGCAGGGTGGATGGGGATGTCTTTGTGAGTCCATCCCTCTCCATGGCTTTCTCCTTCACAAAGCCTCTATGTTGGTTTTTCTCCTCCTAGTTCCCAGAACAAAAGTTCCTGTTCAGGTAGAAAACTTTATTCAGTAGTGATATTAAGCCTTTCAGCAGCAGATGATTTCATTCTAAAAGAATAGCCATGAGCTCCAGAGAGAACCAAATTCCAGCAAGCATGGACTTCTACTACATGTTCATTTCCGTGCGCTGCCCTTCTTTCCTGAGACACACGGGACCTCTTTAGCAGTTTCTTTGACAGGATGAGTGCTCTGAGAAAACAGGTTTTTTAAAGTTTTCGAGTTTCTGAACATGAGATCAAGTTTGTTATTTCCTTGATATAAAAAGGAAAAAAAAAAAAAAGAAGAAGGGAAAACACACCAGAGGAAAATGTGTAGAGGGATGTGAGTTATACTGCATCTGTATCCTGTGGTTTTGCTGCAATTGAAAAACATAAATCAGGTAAAAGTTGTGTAGTTGTGATGCTGGGAATTTTAGGCAAAGTATTCCTTTCGGATCTCTTGCCCCTCTGTACTGTAAAAATTCCTTTTGTCTCCACTTAGAACTGCCTGTGCCAAGAGGAATTTGGTGTGGAGAGCAAGAGCAAAACACTCAGCAGAAATCCGCAGAGGGTGAAGCTTATGCAGAGAGACGATGAGATCTGCATTGCAGATGCCAGTGAGGGACTTTGCCCTTAAAATTCCCCATGCATGAGCGTCAATGGAGCTGTACTAATGAACTATAGCTATTGGGTGATTTGGGGGGTTGCATGCAAGTCGAGGCTGTTTTTTTAAAATCTGTGACTGCCAAAAGACAGCAGGGGAGAAGTGTCTGTGGGTCTGGGGCTAGAAGACTGTAAAAGAGCAATTCTGTTAAAACCTTGAACCAATTTTTGCTGATCATCTGTGACTCCCATTGTCTTCAGTGGTTATTATGGGTGCTGAAGAGCTTCTGGAAGTCTCAGACCCTAGTTACTGTTCACTCAAATTAATGCAATTTAGTCCTTGAAGCTTCTTATTGGGAAAACTTCTGAGAGGAAAGCTGATTATGTGAAAGGGTGTCTTTTAGCTCCCTTGATGGGTGTCCTGGGCCCTTTCAAAGTGAGACAAAGATCCAGGATGATCCACTCAACAAAGAAAAGAGTGGCAGTGTAGTTCAACGTTATGTATAGGTTTTCTCCATCAGAGATCATGAGCCATAGTTTGTTGCCTTTGGCATTAATCCACAGTAATCTTCCTGGCTCCAAAGGAATTATTCCAAAGATTTCCTGGTGTAACCAAGAACAGAAACCGGGCCAGACACAAAGGGCATAAAATCAGCATCATGATTCAGAGCTGGCATAACGGAGAAGACGGTACATTTTGGGGTGCCAGTAGAATAAATAGGCTCCAAAAGGGTTGTCTACCCTGGCATGCTAACGTCACTTGTACTGACAGGCACCCATCTGACTAATGCAAGTCGGTCTCAGTCCACTGCAAATGACCTTGCTCTTCTCATGTCTTCTCATTGTATCTTTATATCCACTTTCATTCCCCATGTTCTGTCACTGAAATCTCCCAAGAGACACAAGCTGTCTGAAACATTTTCAGTGTGAGATGTAGAGTTATAACATCCGTTGGAGAGATGATGCTTTCCTCCAGCAAACATCCCCAAGGCAATTTTTCTGGTCAAAGCCCCAGTGGAAACTGTAGGCTTGAACTGTATTCTATAGAATTTGATGAAATTCAGATGAAATCTGAAATAAGGCTCTACAGAATTCACTGGAGAGTATCCACAGCTCTTTTAAAGTGAGAGAGTCAGCTCAAGAAACATAGGGCAGCTGCGTTTTCCTCCACTGCTCCTTCTTTGGAGGATCTGCCCAGCAGGACCCGATCTGCAGAAGCTCAGCCCAGCATGAAGGGATGTTGATGCTGTCTCCGTTGGCCAACGTCCATTCGCCATGTCCTCTTGTGTTCCTCTTACTCCAGCATGAACAGTGGTATTTGTCTGCAGGAATCTAGCTTCTTATTTGCCTGATAACGATAGCTCTAGATCTCTAGCTGGTTCTTTTCGCTGCTGGTTCTTGTGTTTGTTGCAGTGATCTCTTTGGGCTGCGTTGCTCAGACGAGTGATGGAAGCACTGGTTGTTAATATACCCTTCATGTACCCAAGCCAGGGTTTCTTGGACTCCTTCACATTCTGTTAAGGCAGTCAGGACATTTAATATGTTGGTGAAGAATGCTGCAGTGAACAGCCTTGCACATTTCTCAGGGAACATTTTGACTTGCATTACTAGACATCCAGTCTAGGGTATTATTTTCTGTGGGGCTGGCCTGCAGTCCTCATGCAGAGAGAGCTCATATTTGATCCGAGGGTAAGACTGAAGGAAGTACTCAATAGTTCCTCTCTTACCAAGTCCTTTCCTGCTGTAGTTTATCCACTTCAGACTCTCCAGACAGTCTCTTGAGAGTGGTTCAATTTTGTTTCAGTATGCTGAAAATAAGCTGAAATGAATGTACATTGACAATTGTTTTCTGGTTTATTTTTTTTTCCTGGGAGATGGTATATTTATCCCAGTCATGTTTTTTTCTCTTCCTCTTTCTATATCTGTTATGGCTGACTTCCATTTCTTCCCTACTCTCGAGTCTCAGCATTTAACAATTTGTGGCCTGGGAAATATAAACCCAAATGCCTTTGAGTTATATTCGCACATCTGGAATTGGGGTCTAGTCCTGCACCACTATATCCACGGGTGCTGGGTTGGCAGAGGGGACAGGACTGATAGGACAGCAAACATTTGTCCTTTTGTAGTGACCGACCAAGGAGGAGTTAAAATCTC
>NW_010270252.1:10281-14387 GCF_000690775.1 Eurypyga helias | reverse complement strand
GCATCACCGTGTTTGGGGACGGATAAACCTTTTGTCAGGTCTTAGACTAGGAATTGCCATTGTGAGCAAGATCTAGGCAGCGCCCAGGTCAGGGGCTTCAAAGGATGCTGTAAGAACATGCCAGCAGCTAACCACAGGGAAATCCTCTTCTGTATCATGCCTCATCTTGACCTCAAACAGGCATCAGTATGATCCTTGGGACCTGACGTTTAATCAGTCTTTTGAAGTCTTGTGACCATGAGCTACAGCAGCTCTGGAAAGCCTCGGTACATAATGCTTTGTTGCAGGAATATCAGAAGCATCTTCTAAAATCATTTGCTTAGGGACAGTAGGGATTGGCTGCTTCAATGCAGAGGTTTCCTGGTTATAAACTGTGGATCTTCAAAGAGATTTTTAACAAGGTTTCTGCCTGGCAGCTGCATTTACTATGCATTGGCTGGTACATTAGGAAACTTAAGTCTGCACAGGAAAATACATTGAAATTTATTACTCTCTTACAGGTTTGTGATAAGCAAGAAAGTGGATGTCACTCTGTGAAGGTCTATGCTTATAATTTTTTCACAGTTTTTATTAGTTTGCTGAGGCCAACAAAGTTTCCAGCTCTGGATTACAAAACCTTCTTGAATTTAGTCCTTTGAATTCTTTGCTAGGTACGAATTTGTAGTGATCTTACGGAGCTCCGGAGTCTGTCATGGTGAGGGCATCATTTGGCGGGAGGAGGGGGAAGCTGTCATAAGAGAAAATGAGACCCAGTTTGCTAACTCCACCTGGCAGAGGTCTGATCTGGGTGAAGATGCTCGGGAAACACAGGAAGGATTCACCTGTAGGGCCTGATCCGTTGGGGTGGGGTTATATGATGAATTCTAAAGAGGAATGCGTGTTCTATTAGGAAACCATTATGCAGAGCCAGTGTCCAATCCTGAGGTCTGGGAAACATCTAGCCAGGTGGGAGTTAGGAGCTGAGTCCAAACTTCAGGACCAAGTGCCTTTGTTATAGACCTGGACCTCATCCCTGATTTCTTCCCCCAAGCTTTACTGAAAATCAAAGTGTTGTTCTCTCCTGGTGGCTCTTCAGTTGGGACCGCGTGGTGCAGAGACTGTGCAGCACCTTGCAAAATGTGCCGCCCTCTTCCTCCCCGTCCCCTCTGCTATTGTAATACATCAGCCATGGTAACTGAATATTCATCATTAGTCTCCAGCAGGCTTTAAATAGACCAGTGACAGCTTCCTTCCTTGTAAATTCTTTCCCCAATCACTTTTTTTCTTCTTCTAATTTTACAATTTTTAATGCAAAAAAAATGTAGCCCATCAACACCCCCATCTAAAACTAACTCACATTCTGGCCCAGGCTCTTGCTTGCTGTGTGGACAATTTCCCATATTGTCTGTGTAAGTCAAACTTTAGCACTTTTTTTCCCTTCCTACATTGCTACAATTTTTTTGGGCAGCAAAACTTCTGCACACTACAGTAATTTTGTGCCAGCAGTGCACAAAGCCTTTCGTTCCATTAAACTGTGGCCCAGGATTACAACCAGTTATTTTGGGAATAGTGACTTCTAGGCACTAAAAAAAAAAAAAAAGAATCATCTGATACATTTTTAAAGACCAAAGGACAAATGAAAACGATAACTGTGCAATACGGAGTAGGCTCAGGAAACTGTATAAATGTTTCAAGATAACTGTTGCTTCACAGGGTACCAAAGATACCTCTTTGTCAGAGCTCAGCTTCTCTAAGGAAGAAAAAGATAGAAATACAGAGGGAACTGGTGTTGGGTATAGAAAAATGGAAAAGTGGAAGAAAGAGAATATTTTAGATATTTAGTTAGAAAATACTTTCCCTCCTCTCCCTCTTCAAATAGTTGATTTTTTGGCAAAAATAGCACCCAACATGTTTTGACTGAAATGGAAATATTTCGGTCTGGAGAGAAGTCATTGCAATACCTCCTGGGAACTGCTGTTTGGAAACTTGGTGTCTCCAACCTGTTCCTTCTCCAGCATGACTCCCTGCTCCCACTGTGTCTCCTGTGGAACCTCTTACAGCCACGGAGGTTGTCATGTCCCCTGGGACGCGCAGTCTGAAAGAAATTTGGTCCCCAGTGCATAACAGGCGCGTGGGATCTGATACCACCTTTTCTGGCACTCAGGGTAAAAATATTGCTGTTTCAGGCTTACAGCTCCTTTGTGGAAAGAAAATAATTTTTTTAATCAAGAAAACACAATCAGGTTGTTAATTTTTCCCAATCTCAGCTCCCCATTGAGACAGAGTGTGTTGATTTAGGTGAGAAGTATCTGGGATGGGGGTGGCTTCTTAATGTTGGTGTGGTGCTTTGCACAATGAGGGTGTGATGTTGATGGAGTCCCTGTGAGCTACCTTGAGAATTTACTGTAAGAAACTGCCATGGGGATTCATGGCACATCCCAAAGACATATCCAATTCCTCCCCCACTGAAGCAGGGAGAAACTGAAAGCAGTCACTGTTCCAAAAAAGCCACAGAGAATGTGGTGTGGCATCATGCCATGGTACATCCCTCCTCCTCCTCTACCACAGCACACAGGTGCTCCACTGAGAGAAAAAAATGAGGCACTATCATTTCTTGGGGGAATGGGTGTTGGTGGTGTTGGAACTGAGGAAAAAGGAACCAGCCAATCCATGCAGCAGCCTCTCCTTAAGGATGAGAGCTAAGAGCAAGGTCCACATGTCACTTTGCTGTGGATTGTGTCCTTGGAAGGGAAACATGGTGGGGAGGCAGCTTTGGGGTGTCATGCTGGTACTATGTCCGTGAGGATCGCTGTGTGAAGGTGGAGTGTGACAGGAGCAAGCAGGTCAAAACTGTGACCTGGTAGTTCTAGGAGATCCCTAGGACCTTCAAGGTTTGAGGGTCACCCATGAGGTTTGGAGGCCGTAGTTCTTGACCTTCCTGAAAAGCCACCCAAGCTGCCCTCCAGCAAGAGCTCCTGGGGTGGAAATGCTCATTCTGGGTGTCCACAGGCAAAGAGGACCTCTGAAGCCACCGCGTACCGTGGCATCCATTGCTGTCTTGAGTACCTGAGGGATGTCTCGACTTCCTCTCAGTCCCTCTCTCTTGTTCCTTATGCACAGCCTGGACTCCAGTTCTGGGGAAAAGCTGCCTGGTCAGCAGCCCAAGTGGGTGGAAATCCATGCTCCTACCGGCTCTGCAGGGAGGAGCTGTTGGGCTTCCAGGAGAAGAAACCCCACCTTTGGAATAGGCTCTCCTTGGCAAGCCATTGATGCCCGGGGTTTGGAAAGCTTTAGTGGCACAATGAGAGACACATTTATTTAGTTTTGAGCTCTTGGGTGAGTTTCCCTTCCACTACAGCTCGGTTGATGATGTTTCTGGCAGCCGCCACAGCAGTGGTTTGGATGAAAGCTCCCTGCTGTGAGTAGGTTTATATAATTGGTATTGTTAAATTTTGGAAATAAGTTGCTACAGTGATAGGTCCTCTCTAAGGGGTGTAATTGGAGATTCAGTGCTCTTTCTCCACGTGTAACTGGCCAGGTGAGCCTGTTGATGGGATTTAGGGATCTGTGCTTGCTCCAGCATAAGAATTTAGGCCAGGCGAGTAGGATACAGGTTGCCCAGAGAAGCTGTGGATGCCCCATCCCTGGAAGTGTCCAAGGCCAGGCTGGATGAGGCTTGGAGCAACCTGGTCTAGTGGAAGGTGTCCCTGCCCATGACAGGGGCTTGGGTCCTTTCCAACCCAAACAATTCTGTGATTCTACAATTCTATACCTCAAAGCCAGCTTGGTCCAACAGTTATAACCTCAAAGAAGGACACTTGTGTTGGAATCTGGGCTCTGGTTCTTGGCTGCTCTGAGTCTGGTGGCACTTTGAGAGGTGGTGTTGTACTACTCAATCTTTACATATTTTAGCAAGTCCTTGGCTTCAGGGAGCACCAAGGTGACTTGGATACAGCCCAGGAGGAGGCTTGCACCTCACCTGAAGTCTCTGAGACCCCCTACTCAGCTTCAATTATCCCCTTTCCAGAGCAGGAATAATCTTGTCCAGCCATGTTGCTGATGTGCTTGGAGAAATGTCTCCAAAACACATTGTGGGGTCTTGCTGGAGAGGGGATTTCCAGACAGTG
>NW_010270252.1:0-10250 GCF_000690775.1 Eurypyga helias | reverse complement strand
TTCCTGCTTCCAACCTGATTTCAGACCATGGGAACAAACCAGACTTTCCATCAGGGCTCACCATCCCAGCCTGGCTCTGCTGAGGTGTTCAGCATCAGGTCTTGCTGATTTATTTATTTCTCTTGTCTGAGTGTTCTGGAGTGGAGCTTGTTCTCTGATCCAGGGATCCCTCATCCAGGACAACCAGTCTGGCAGAGTCTGGGGAAAAAGAATGAGAACAATTACCATACAGGGGAAAAAAAGACCTACATATTTAATTCATCTCCAAGTCAGCTTGGCAGAAATGAGGCTTTTATTTACACGCATGTGCACATCCATATATACAGTATGAATAGTATATAATTTATAAATGTTATCATAATATGTAAACAAAAATCTTACGTATTTCACTATAACTGCATATATGGATTTTATATAGGGGTATAAAATGGTAGTTGTGGTGGAAGAGGCAGCAATCTAAAGGGAAAGATACTAAAAGGAAAGTTAAATGAGAGTGCTGCCTGAATCAAGTGTGACGGGGCTCTGGTCTCCTGGGAGGGATGTCTCTATTTCCCTGAAAGCCTAAACAAACACCATGACACTAATGTGCTGCCTTCATTTATTAATTCACTGATCTATTTATTAATTGATTGTTTTTCTGCCTTGTTGTTTTGTTTTGTTTCTTTGCTTTTAGTAAAGAGTATCCGGTTGTTCCCAGAAGCACAGTGAGACAAAAAGTGTCCTCGAATCACAGCCCCTTCAGTGGCGAGACCAGGGTCCTTTCTGCCTCCTCCAACCTGGGCTCCCAGTACCAGTGTGAGAACGGGGTGTCGAGCACCTCCCAAGACCTGCTCCCGCCTGCCAACCCCTACCCGATCTCCCAGGAACACAGCCAGATCTACCACTGCACCAAGAGAAAAGGTCAGACCTTGGCTGCTCCCTGCTTTCCCCTTCCTAACGTGACTGTCAACCTTGTTTTCCCTTGCTCACAGGCTGGGCAGCCCCAGCCTGCTTTACGGTGACGCCTGAGAATGAGCAAGGGATGAGGATTGTGCACTGGAGGTGGGCAGCTCCCTCAGCCCGGGCTGGGAAGCTCATCTCGCTGGTGTTAGCCCAAAACCCAATCTCTGCTGCTGGGCTGGGAGCGAGCTCTTTGGAGGGGTGGCAGTACCTTTCCCCCACGCTGAATCCACATTCAGTAAGATAGCTGGTGCTGGAGATAAAGATGACTTATCTGTCTCCACAGCCCCTCAGACAGCATTAATCTCCAACTGGAGATACCTTGACAGCTCAGGTTTTGCAGTTTTCAGCGATGAGTCTCACAGCTGGGAGACGGTCGCCTGAACGCAGAAAGCAATTCCACTTAAATGTTTGGTCTAATGAACGGGATATGGGATTGCAAATCATGATATCCATGTTCGTTCCCCTCTGGTGCAACTGACCTGCTTTGACAGAGCTTGAGGGATCAAACTGTGAGGGCTTTACACTGATTGCTCAGCTCGTCCTGGCGTGAAGACCATGATATCGATGGGATAATTGTTCTCAGGCAGGAGTCAGCGGTTTGCAGACTCTTCCTTCCTCTTCCAAAGCAATGGGAATGCTGAGATGCTGAAACACTTGCAGGACTCAGACAGAAAAAGCCTCAGATCAGCTCCACCCTAGATATTCAGAAGAAAATAGGGAATTCCCGAGGCTGAATGCAACCCTGTGGGATGGGCAGGAGATGGTTACTGCCTACTCCTGCTCCCCATTCTTAACGTTTAGTCTACATTGCACGGGAAAAGCTAACAGGAGTCAGCATGCACCATGGCATTTGAATGCACCAAGAATTTCTCCAGCACAGTAACCTCTCCCCACAGCAAATCCCTTCCTGCTTCCCCGCACGGTCCTATCAGTCAGCCACATGTCATTATTTTTAGTAACGTAACCCCTGGGGCACTGGGATGTGCAGTGTAGACACTCAGTCTAAGGTAGCGGATGCTGGGAAGTGCTGGCAGATGAGGCAGGAGGGCAGTGGAAATATCCCTCACATCCTTGGTGAATCCCTTGAATGTTGTAAGAGCACATGTGTGATGTACAAGTATATATGCAAAACCAAAAAAGGTGATAAGTGTTAATATTTTCCTGAGGTTGAGCCAAACAGTGAAAACCAGAGGCATCATTTTCTGGCCCCTCCAGTTGACCAGGCAACCCTTGTACTCATATAGAGTGTATCGAGTCTGTGGTTGGAAGTGGTGATCCCAGACCTGAGCTGGCTGTAAGGTAGGGAGTAAGGAGTTGCAGTGGACCCCCAGAGTGTCCTCTAAGGTCAGAGGTGGGTTGTGTGACCCTTGCTACCCCTGTGCTGGTATGGGAGGGAGAGTGGGTGGCTTTGGGACACAGCTGGATTGTTGCAAAGCTCTGCTGTTGGTGATGGAAAAACAAGTCACGATCGCCCTTGGCATCCCTCAGCCTGGGATCCGTCCTCGGTGCTCCTTTGCCCTGGGAGCTGAGCTTTCACCGCTCCTCTTCCCCTTTGCAAAAACTAACCAAAACAAGCTGGCCCAAATGGCAACAAACCCTTTGGACAATCTCTGACTGCTGCGTGTCCCCGCAACACAGGGCAATTCATCATTCGCCTCCACACTGTAACTTGATAAGGAATCAACAGAGGTTTCCTTCCAGTTTTGGGATTCCTGCTAAGTGGTGTCTCCATGGGTGGTTTCCCTCAATCCCCCAATTATCTCACTTCCTCTTATTGTCACAAAAGAGACGACTATCTGCCCTGTAATAAGCTCCCCAGCCCCTTTTGGCCCTTGCAAAAGTGCAGGAGACTGGCAAAGCCAGTCCTTGTCTGTAGGGCTGATGGCCCCTCATTATCTCCACCACGGCTTGAGTGGCACAAGCAGTTAAGGGCCTTTTATCAAAGCCGCCAAATGCTTTAATCAAAGAGAAGCAGTGTCCTGTCCGATACCACCGGCTTCTTCTCTGAAGCAGTATGCCTCAGGAACCTCTCCTTTCCTCCCTGTGCCTTTTTCCTCCTCCCCGTGCATCTAGTAAATCGAAAACAGCCACCAGGGCTTAAAGAAAAGAAACACAAAGTTAATGGGAAACAGAGAGCCAACATAAGCTGCCAAGCAGCTCTTTGCAAAGTGAAATTAATTAAAAAAAAAAAGTCACTAGAGATGAGCAATTCTGTTCAGATAAACCAGGATGTGATCCAAGGTTTCGGCTCCAACACTGAGCATGACACTTTCTTCTAGCACCAAGCAAGGATCTTTACTGAACTTGGGAAAATAACCTTACCTATAACGTTCTTCTTTTTCTTCTGTTTCCAGCCTCTCCTTTCTGAGTGCTATATTCTTTCCCTCACAGCTCTCCTGCTTTCCTACTTTTCTGTATGACTTTCAACAAGTCTCACCATCTAAGAAAACATGAAAGCAAGAGCGTGTTCACTCCTAACGCACCTCTGTCCATTTTCTGGGCTGGAAGTTTCTATGGATTTCATTGGATCATCAACTCCCCAAACACTGACTCCTCTTCAGTCAGTTTGGGATTTATCTCAAGCAGATTATTTCCTTTTCACAGGGCTGTGGTTACGGATAAGTGCTCGCAGCGGCAGAGGGCGATTCTGCTGGGTTTGAGACCAGCTGGTGTCTGTATCTTCTGTAGCGAACACCATCACTGTTTTCCAAGGCAGTCTCTCAGATACGGCTCCTTCCAGCTTTGACATCTCATGATGTTTCTCTGCATCCTCTCTAATCAGGAGGTCAAGTCTCGGTTTAGGCTCAATTAAGAACGGGTCTGTATTCGAGCAACTCGAAGTCACCTTAGTCAACTTCTACTTCCTTGGTCACCTAAGACAATTTAGCTCTGTGGTTGACAGTGTTGTTCTTAGCTGTCAAGTCAAGATGGATTCACTCTGGAGATCTGATATGGAGTTACATTAGGGGAGAGCAGCAGGGCTGCGAGGGGAGGTTATCTCTGAAGGCTCCTCGGTTTCAGGGAGGTGATGCTCATCTGGGTGAGGAAGGAAGGAAGAAAGGAAGGAAGGACACATTCCAGAGCCCCAGGTCTGGCAATTTCTGGTGTGTATGTTGGGAATGCAGGGTCACAGCATTGGGAATGACCCCAGCGTGGTGCATTGGGGCTGCTGCTCCTGATGCCTTCTGAAAATGCTGAATGCTGGGGAATGGCAATCCTCAAGGCGAGAATCATCCTGTGCTGTATCCCAGCTCCACACTGAGACTGATTATGGCATTTCACAATGTCACTGGTCTTGAGAGGATGGATTAACTCTAATTCTACATCCTACACAAGAGTGGCCTCGATTCTTGATGTGGATTTTTAGGCTGCAACAAAGACCAGTTAGAGCTTTGTCTTTTTTCCTAGTGGTTCTCCACCTCTCCCCCTCTCATTGTTGTGCTTGGAGAAGCCCAAAAAGGCTTACCAGCAGGCAGCTTGCTTTCTGTCTTTCATTTTAGCCCTGTGTCCCAGTTAGGGCATTGGGGCTTGATTTCCCTTGTGTTATCCTCTCCCTCAGACTTCCTGTGAACTAAAAAGCCATCCCTCTAAACCTCTCCTCCTTCCCAGCCTTACACAATCTCAACCACTTGGCAGATTTCTGGGATGCTTGTGATGCTGAACAGGAGGCGACTGGAACAGCCTCTCCCTGGGGAGGTTATAAAAGTTGTCATGTTGGCACTCTGAGGGAGAAGAGGGACTTGGCAGAATCCACCGGCTCCAACCAGCGAGGACCTTATCCTTCAGCCACCTTCTTGGACATGACTCTGGCCATGGGGAAGAATATCTCTTTCATCTCCTTCCTGCTCTGATGAGGTCGGTGGAGATACAGCAACGCCTTTCACACCCTTCTCCTCAAGAATAGGCACTGTTAGGATGATTTCTCCCTCATCCCACACAGCTTTTCTTCCACCCAAAAAATCTGTAAGACAAAAGTCAGGCATGGGATGCCTTCTTGGAGGACATGCTGCTTGTACGCTGAAGTTAGGAGGTGCAGCAAATTGGGCAAGGGTTGAGCTGTGCTGCAGCTGGAGGTGTTTGCAGCTTGGGTATCACAGGATGGTTAGGGTTGGAAGGGACCTTAAATATCATCTAGTTCCAAACCCCCTGCCATGGGCAGGGCAGTTTCCACTAGAAAGTGGTAGATGCAGTGGAGCCCAGAGCAAGGTGGCTGCTGGTGCACTGGGGGTGAAGAAGAGCCTGCTTGCATGGTGGGGGCTGGTGTGCACCAGCTTTTGCTGTGCAGCCACATCGCTTTTGGCACAGTAGCTTCAGCAGCCTCATATAAGCATATTGCTTTCCCATCAGGAGGTGTCTCCTGTGCCTCTGCAGCCAGTGCTGACAACTCCCTGGCTCTAGAAGAGGTTCCAGCTTTTGGGGTTGGATTATCTCTGCCCCACAACCCTTTTTGTCATGTTCCCCTGCAATACAACACAGCCATACTGTAAGCCGTGCGACTGCTGAAGTAACTAGTGTGTCTTAGGTTTCATGTCCTAGGATGTGTGTCTTATTTCCCTTTAGGAATGTTCATTTTGATTGAATCTGCCTTTTATTCTTCATCAACCCTTGTCAGTCTTGCACACTGGTATTGGGTATTCAGGCTTATGCTAGATTCATACTAGAAACCAGACTGGATAAAAACCAGTGTTGGTGATAATCGCCCATTGTGTCTCCCTCACAAAGTCGGGATGAACCTACTGTAATGCCCTGGAAGTGTGGGTGAGCTTTAAAAACTGAAACAGTTGGGTCCCAGTCTTCATTGTCTGCTGTCCTGGGGAGCTGATTGTCATCAATTTGAAAGGAGGTCTCCTGATTTACATCAGGGGAAGAGGTGCGCCCAGTGCACCCTGAAGTCCAGAGATTTTACATGTTTGCATTTCATTCTGGATGGCCCTAGTCTTGGAATTGGGAAAATTCCATTTAAAAAGCCATTTGTGTGGTATTTACAACCCAGCTGGAAGTAGTAAATACCGGAAATCTTGGAACTGCTCATGCTCTCGCTCAAGCTCCTTCATTAGATAGATCATCAAATTCCTTGTGAGGGAGCCAGTTTCCACCCTATTCTGTAGGCTCCATTTTCCTTGGATCCACTTCGGAGCAACTTCTCCCAAGAGTTGGCAGCTTCCCCTGCTTGGCAGAACCTTTTGCTTTTTGAGGTTTGCGCAGTATCGAGGGGCTGGTCACAAGAGAAGATTGCCACTCTTGGCTTCCAAGAACAGCAACAAAAGCGGAGGACGGTCAGCATCTCCCAGGATGGTCAGCATCTCCCAGAGATGCCCAGCATATCCTAGGGCTCAGAGGCAACAGGAAAAGGATAATGAAGTGCTATCAGGTGTCCAAGAATCAAACCCAGAGCAGACCAGACGGTTATTCCTGTGTCCTGCTTATGCTGATGCTGAGGATTATGGCCTAGAGCAGGTGGGGATGAATTTAAACTGCAGCTTTCAGCATTGCATGAGAGCTCTGTCTGACTTGTTCTCCTTTAGCCATTCTCTTACTTGAAGATGTCCCCTTTCCATCCCCAGATCTGCTCCACATGCCATGTGGATGAACTTCACCTCCTCTGTGCTGGCTCTGGCCTCCTCTGCCAGGGGTGGTGGGACAATGACAGGTCAGACTAGAGAGCCTGGACCAGTGTAACTTCATCAGCTGGCAGCAGCTGTGGGTCTCTGGTCCACATCATCCCATCCAACGATGAAGGTGGACTGTTCTCTTCCCTCTCCAGCACTTTCAGGTTACATAGATGGGAAAATCATCACAAGGAGGGGCCAGAGGGCAGGCAGAAGCCATTAGGGCAGGCTGTAATCCTTTGTTAGCGACTATGCCTTCTTTGGAGATGGGTACGGTGTCCTTACACATATTAAAATCTGGAGTGGTGGTGCCCTTTCCACATAGGACACCAGTGAGCCTGGCTCTAGAGAGGTCAGCAGAGCGAACGCGAGAGCTAACAGAAGAGGTGGCACATGTAGGGTTTCCACTGAAACTCTGGTTGTTTTTGTTTTTCTCCCATCACCTGTGATGGATTCTGGAAGGGGATCCCTAACTGCGGCTTTGCCTGGCTGGGCTGTGGCAGGCAGTGAAATGTCTGGGCCCCATGGAAAAATCAGCAATCTCAGGTTGTAAGTCAGGCACATTTTTACACAACGGAAAAACAGAGTTTGACTGTTTTGTGTTGTATATTTAAAAAAAAAAAATAAAGTAAACAGTCAAACCCCAAGCCAATGATTCCTAATGCCAGCAGAGTAATGCGGTTTAATGCTGAAAACTTTATTAGCAGAACAATGCTTCATTTTACAAGACATTGTTTTTCCACCCTAGTGTTCTTATTACTCAGTGGTGGGTTAAGGATCCAAAACTTTTAGGCTGGCTGTAAAAGCCAGAGCTCAGGCTGTCCTTCCAGATGTAGGAAGGACAGTGACAGACCCATGTTCAGGACGGAGCTTAGCCCAGTGCTCCCAGCTTCCCTCTGTCCAGCGACCACCCGCTCCTATGTAAAATGAACCTGACCAGGAGGAAGGAGAGCGATGCACTAAGCATCTGTCTGCTTACAGTTTCAGCTGTTTTAAAGATGTGATTGCACTGCTTTCTACTTTCTGTCCCCGTTTAAGAGAAGGCAGACGAGGAAGATATCTTGCTTATCAGGGCTCTGCACTGGTGGGACCAAGGAGCCAGGTTTTGCTGTTGTCAGGAAGAATTCATGAAATGGGACTGCGGCTCTCCAGCTGTATTTACGGGCAGCTGCTGTGACAAAGTGAGAGGACGCCAAGGAAAATGTCCCCATGGTGTGTACCCCAGTACCTGATGTCTCCTGGGGTTGTCAGGCCGAGGAGACTAACAGCAGCAGTTGTTCCAGCTGGACTTGCTGGAGTTGGTAGACACCCGAGTGGGAGTAATGGCTTATTTTACAAGCAGAGTGGGTGCAGCTTCCAGGAGAAAGCACATGGCTGTTTATAGTAATAAACACACGCCCGTGTGCGTGTTTACAAGAAACAAAAGGTGCCTGCACTGCCCATCTACGTCTCCTGAAGGTGAGACGTGTTGGGGCAGCCCAGAGGCAACACCTGCGTTTTGGCAAGTGCTTCCTGGCAGGCAGATGCTTTTAGTCCTCTTCTGGAACTGTTTTTTTCCCTTTTTATTTTGGGGATAAAAAAAAATTGCGACTGAAACCACGTTGGTTGAGAAAACTTGAAAAAGGCCATTTCTTGCATTATTTTTTCAAATCCTATCCCTGTGGAAAGGGTCCAGCCAAGAGGGCTTTAAGCAAAGTGGGATGTTTTTCTGCTTGCACAGGAATCTTGCCTTTAAGCAGCAGCGAAGTTAATCTGGGTCAGAACAAGCTCCCCTTCCCTTGCCTTGCTGTCCTTAAAATCTCTCGGTGAAGTGCTCGTCCCTGGGAACTTTGCCGTCCATTCCAGCAGAGCTGGATTTCATTTGATGACCCTGTGAATGAATAAATAAGCACATATTCATTTATTCATTTTGCTTCCCCCTAGAGATTTCACCTAATCCCTCTGTTGGCCCGGGATGCTGCAGGAAACAAAGGGCTCTGCAAGCTGTGCCTTGTTGTTTCTAGCTGTGAAATTTACTTTTCTTTTTTCTTACACTTGGCTCCAGCACGCAGCTCAGCGTGGATTTATGTGCCCAGCTCCCTTGGCACCAGCTAAAGACCGGGGCTGTAAAACTCCAAATCTGATTGTCTTAACCATGCCGTCGCTGATGTTCTCCTGAGGGGATTTTTATTGTGATCTCCATTTTTGTCTCATTTATCGTGAAAGTGTATAATTGTAAAGGCTTTTAGTTAACAGCATCAGCTCTGAGCCTCTTAGGCGGGAGCAGGGACCCGGCAGATGTTACTCCTCTGGTCAAAGTGCTGGCAGCAGAAAGGAGACGAGGAGCTCAGTGACGTGGGCTTGTGCATGGGGTATCATCAAGCAAGCTAATCCTCGGGGTCCCTCCAGCATCTCACAGCCTCAATTTTCCTCACAATGCTCCTAGCTAATCCCTTCCCCAGCCTGGCAGACAGAGCCAAGTAGAAGACTTGGCTTCGACAGGATCGATTCCAATCGATTCCAAGGAGGGGATCTGGGTTTACACTGTCATACGTGGGAGAAGTGTCTGGATCAGCCCTGTGCAGACTGTGTCCTTGGTAAAATGAGGATTGTGGAGAGGGAGGTTCAGCCGAGGGCATAGTATTGTTGTTTGCTACCAGGAGTTTTCTCTCCCAACAGATGAGGAATGTTCCACCACTGAGCATCCCTACAAGAAGCCCTACATGGAAACTTCTCCGGCAGAAGACGATCCTTTTTACAGGTCCAGTTACCCCCAGCAGCAGGGACTGAACACTTCATACAGGACTGAATCAGCCCAGCGCCAAGCATGTATGTATGCCAGCTCCGCTCCCCCCACGGACCCCGTGCCCAGCCTGGAAGACATCAGCTGTAACACGTGGCCGAGCGTGCCATCCTACAGCAGTTGCACAGTGTCTGCCATGCAGCCGATGGACAGGTTACCCTACCAGCATTTCTCTGCCCACTTCACCTCGGGGCCGCTGATGTCCCGGCTCAGCAGCGTGGCCAACCATACCTCCCCCCAAATAGGAGATACTCATAGCATGTTTCAGCACCAAACCTCGGTTTCTCACCAACCCATCGTCCGGCAGTGTGGACCTCAAACCGGCATCCAGTCCCCCCCCAGCAGCTTACAGCCCGCAGAGTTCCTGTATTCCCACGGCGTGCCTCGAACCCTTTCGCCCCACCAGTACCACTCGGTCCACGGCGTGGGCATGGTGCCAGAGTGGAGCGAGAACAGCTAACAAGGCGGTCAGGGAAGTGCGAGAGCACTAGCCGTGGAAAAAAATAAAAATGGGAAAAGGAAAAAAAAAAATACCCTGTCGATAATAAAAGCGAGAGTATTTTGCAAGACTCCTTTAACTGAATGTTCACCGATAGCACTCGAGAGGGACAGACACTTGTTGAAACCACAGACGAAATAGTCATCGGCCTCGGTGTGACTTGCCCCCTCCTCCCTTTTTTTTTTTCTTTTGTTTCAAAAGAAAAATCAACGGATCGGCACACTTCTCCCCTGCCACGGTCCCCACCCAGTTTGTGTTGCTGCCACCGCCGGCCCCCTGCCCTCATCCCATCCCCCTTCCCTCCCTCCCAGCCTCCTGCTCTTTTTGTTCTCCAAGGGACACCAAACTCCTGCTGCCTTTCTCAACACGGTCAGAGTGCTTGAACGAAAACAACTAGGATGTTACTTTTTTTTTTTTT
>NW_010270251.1:0-19287 GCF_000690775.1 Eurypyga helias | reverse complement strand
TGGAGTTAAACCACGACAATCATCATCTCAGATACGTCTTGCACATACACACACACAAGAAAGCAATATTCTCATTAAAGATATAAAAGAAAGATGGCCAAAGGTGATGTGGTAGTCTTTCATGATTACTTCATTCTATTTCTGCTACATAATTCCAATGAAAGGAAGGGAAGAGAATCCTGAGGAGCATTCCAAGAGCTAAAACATACCTGCTTGCAGCATCTGTTTGCTGTCTACAAGGCCTAATTCTTTCTGATGAATGTAACCAACAGAAAACGGCAATAAAATACTAACTAAGGGAAACAATCGCTACACACACTTCTGTAAAACCGCATCTGTTGTTAGCACATCAAATGTTATTGACAATTTTAATTTGGATTTAGAAAATAGCACTCAGTTATTGCGTTGTGGTTTTTTTTGTGGGATTTTGTTGGGGGTTTTGTGGTGGTTTTTTTTTTTGGTTTGTTTTTTTTTTTTACGGCCTATATCACCTCTAAACCCCTACGCGGTTTCACCAATACACAGATTTTTAGTGATGTCTAAAAAGATCACCAACTAATAAAACTATCTTTATCAGCTGTCTTCACAGCTTAATTTTTACAGAAAAAAATCCAATACAGCGAGAAAAATGCTAATTGAGAAAGTTTTGGGAAAGATGCTGCAGAAAATACAACTACATACACAGGAAATTAATTCTGTAGATGAGGTGGAAAAGATGGCTTATAAAGTTAACGAGATATTACTTAAGGCAAAAGAAACAATTAGACTACTAACAGTGAAGATAAAGCAAACATTATGCCATCAAATATAATGAAACTAATTAAAAGTGAAATTAAAATTAAGATACGCATATGAAAACCAAATCAAACAAGGTAAAAGCCCAGAGTTCAGAGACTCAGCATCCAAACCAATGGGTTCAAACACGCAGCACCTATAAGAAACTGAATGGACCGTAGTTTATCATTATTTATTTTTTGCACATGCTAAAACCAAAAGACCCATCAGGCATAGATTAGGCAGCTTTTTTTAAGAATAAAAAGAGCTTTTATGGACACCAGAAACAAAACTAAAAGGCAAGGGTGTAACTGAAAAGGGTGAGTGCTGAAAAAGCAGCAGGCTGTGCCATGCATTTAGGTAATCATTCTGAAAAATCTGTAATGTTTAGAAGGAAAGATTCTCCTCCAAGGCATGTTGTAGGCACATAACACAACGGAGTGAGCGAAATCTATAGCTGTCAGCTTGTACTGCTGTACAAAGTACTTCTCTGACGCTACAGAAGCACAAAGGTGCCAGGTCCCACTCTGCTTACAACGCTAGTCTCCTTCACATAACCTGATGAAACAATGAGGGACTCACCAAGACATTTTACGCTGTAACCAGTCTTTCCTACTCAGTGCCGTTAGCAGTTGGGACTGCACGTGAACACATGGCTTTTCCACAGGAACTGAAGGGTCTCAAGACTGGTTAACAATGCCAACGTGTTCTGGCATGCAGTCACTTGTTGGCTTCCGTGGGTCTGTCCCCATTTTTGCTTTCCAGGTATTCCTGTGCCATTTCTTTCCTCCTTATCCTCTTACAAAACTCTGAGTTTGGAACCGCAGTTGAGAGGTTTGCTGGCAGTGATTACTGCTCACAGCGCTGACTACAGTCATCTCACCTTTACGTGATGCTGCCCCTCCCTCTTTCTCATAGTTTATATCCAATATCTTAGCTGCTGTATTAAACTAGTATGTGAACAGTTTTGAAAAAACCCAACCGGGCTACAACATGTTAATTTCCACTAGCCTAGAGGCCTCATCTTTTGGGACATATTTCAATGCAAATAAAAGTTTTAGTTATGTATTTAATAGCCATTAAACCATTTATATAGAGGTGAGTGTTCCTCATGCTTAGAAAAACATTACACAATGATGTGCAATGTCTTAGGAAAATTTCCAGAAATGAGGAGAGAGAAAAAGTAGAGAAAAATAAGAACAGAACTCCCCTAAAAGCAAAGTTCCCTAATTGCAGAACAGGCAATCCAAGGGAATAATGATACCTTCTCCTGTTACTTAGAAGCATCCCTTGCTAATTTTGCCTTTGAACAACTTGGGGCATTGTCTGCATAACATCAAGAAAATCTGCAATGTTGTCTAAAATATAATTGCTTAATAATGAAGTGTTGAACAGTATGCTCTCAAGAGAAAAGGAAAGCATTTTCCCAGTAATTAGCTTTTTAATTTTGATTAGCCAGCCTATACAATTATTCTGTATGTTATAATGACCATATCTGCATAGGATAAAGTCTCAGCCTTCAGAAGTGTCACGATTACCTTGCTAATCTGAATCACGTACAACTCACAATACTTCCACCGACGTCGACAGGATGCTAACCATCGTGTGCAGCATCCTGAGCCTGTTGGTAATGCCCAGTACTCCGTAGGTACACAGTATGAGGTCCTGGAAGGAGCAGTGCTGTACTAGCATAACACTCTGTGCCGGGAGCATTGCCGTGATGTAACAGCCCTCCTCCTGCTCGCTCTGGGGCTACCTACAGCACGGCGCTGTAGACAGCATTTCCACAGGCAGAAATTAAGGTGACTCAAATGCTAACAACTAAATAACAGTAAAGATAACAATGTTCCACATGCAATGTTTTCACGCGTATATCCCACTACATTCAACTGGAGTTACACATACAAAACACACACAAAACCCAGCCAGCAAAATAACCCATGAGCATCTTGGGTAGCCCTAGCAAACACTCTGGAAGAAGTAATTGCAAAGAAACCACTCAAAGGACCAGATCTGTTGTACTGCAACACAACAGGAGATTCTATTCTCTCTTGCTTCCATAAGAAGTAATTAAAATATTAAAGGACTTATTACATTTACAGTGAGTTAATCAAAAAGGCTATTTGAATTTTTTTTTAAAAATCACTTTGAAACCAAATAAGGCTAAAATTGAGCAAAACTGTAAGTAAAAGCAGAAGCAGAGCCTACAGAGGAATCTCCAGGACCACCTGGCAATACATGCACTGACCGCAGCTTTGGTGAACCACATGCACTTTCCTGAGTGACAAAACATATCTCAAGGGATCTCTATTTCACGGGAAGGGAAAGTAGGACACCGAAAGGAGGAAGTCAGTTTCTCAAATCTTACGTTGGCTAGTGACAAGCCACGGATGTGAACAGTGTCCAAAATTTCACCCCACTCTTCAAACCAGGGACAAAATGAGACCTTAAGTGATTTTCACACAGATTTCCATGTTATGAATACTAGCACTGGCAGCTGAACGTCTTGCCTCTCACCCCTCCACTCCCAGTAAGGGACTGTCTCCAATAAAATGCTGACTAGATATCTGGAAGGTATGATTTTCAACCAACTTAATTATATTTGTACAAAAAGCTGCATGGACACTCTTGTTTCAGCTCCCCTTAGGTTTACTTTAGTTTTATTTAAGTTCTTTTTCTTAGGAACACATTTAAGTTGAACTGAGTAAGCTGCTTTCACATCACAAAACAGAGTCCATAAAGGGATTTGTAAAAGTTTACTTACACAGTGCAGCTCATGCCTTTAAATAAACTTTCTCAGGTGAACAATATCAAAGTGCCGCTTGTCTACAAATTCCCCAAACAAATTTAAAAGCAAGGTGCATTCTTTCCTATACAGCACAATCAGAGACTCCACTGACTCAGAGATGTTACTTCTAGGCAATACCCTTTTTATTCCGAGTATGATCTTAAGGGATCCCCAGGGAAACTTACCCATTTCTAACAAACTAACAGAGCACACAGCTGGAATTTTAGAAACATTTCTAAAGAAGCCACCTGGAGAGAAAAGATTTGAAAGACAGTAGATTCGATGATGGCCCTGCAAAGCCAACAGTACACCACTTACCAAGAAAGAAGGTGTGAGTATGCACAATAAGTATACCCAAATGTACAGATGAGGCTTGGAGCAACCTGGTCTAGTGGAAGGTGTCCCTGCCCATGGCAGGGGGGTTGGAACTAGATGATCTTTAAGGTCCCTTCCCACCCAAACCATCCTGTAATTCTATGTAACTTAGCAGGAAAGATCCCTTTACATATAACCATGCTTAAAAAGAGATATGCATTTCACGCTTCCAACAGGATTTGATAAAGTCGTAGCTATAGAGTAAGGAAAAAAAAAGTTTAGACAAGGCACTGGAGGGGTCATCAAGTTTCCAACAAATGAAATAGAGCTCTATGATCTAATCTATTAAACCCTATGAACCACTGGAAGGTGAAATAACCACCATACTGAGTAAATGTTCTGATTTAGTTAAGTTACATCTGCTCTTCTGGACACATTAGCTAAGCAAGCACTGGAGTGGCACTGCCTCGTTTCCAGCTCTTTGATTTTGTTTTCAAGAAAAGTCAAATGCCATATATCACAGGGGAGAGAACTAAAAGACACAAGATAGAAAGGTGATGTTAAGCAGGCTGTATGCTCACTGGACCCCATTCACCATCTCAAAAGTAGCTGGATGCATTTGGTAAAAAGCGATTGACATTTATGTTTTCCTCAGTAGACCTAATTAGGTCTGACATACATCCATTCACACTCAAATAGGCACAGAAACCTTCAAGGTTATTTTCCAATTATTTCCACATATACTGCCTCGTTCTGAAAGGACTGGGAATCTGAACCTTCAAAAGATCCTACAGGTACTCCTCGTGCATCTTCTCTCAGCACCAGAACCCTTCATAAGAAAAATGCTTATTATTTAAAACTTGTGCCTTTCAATACGGGAATTTTAAACTCAGCCTCTTTGATCCCATTTTTAACTATGATTGATGGGATTTTTGATCACAAAAATGGTATGAGCACTGTTCTAATATTGTAAAGTTGTTTTAAACGCTCAAAAAGCTAATCCTGTTCATAACCCTATTATTAATGTAATAACATTAACATCCATCTGAAGTGTAAAAGGTGCTAAAGGACAGTAAAGTAAATTTTCACACATGGAAGACATTCAGATAATACAACTTCCTGAAAGACATTAAGAAAGATTAAAGCTAAGGTAAAGGTCGCTTGACAAGACACATTGCATTTAGCACGGTATCATGGGGGTGGTAGAACCCCCAAACCAAAGCAGTCTCCTCTCTTTGCTTTTCTCATAAAAGCAGAGCTTGTTTTAGGTTTATATAAACATTTTCATGAAATGTCAGCAGGAGTCAGCTGCGTTTCCACAATGGTCAGTTTACCTCTGAAAACAGACTGAATTCATTTAGTCCCTAAATGCCATAACATTCTGAATCCTATCTCCTAAAAAACATTTTCCTGTGATTTTTTTCACAGATTTTTATAATCTGCTCTATCATGAACTGAAAACAGCAGTCAGATCAACAAAGTGATCAACAGATTATGTCAGAAACACAAGCCAAATACAACCTTGGTGGGACCTGGTGGTTTTTTTTTTCTATTTTCATCTGTTCAACTACGTTTGCTTTGCTTGTCATGGGGTCATTCAAACTGCCAGAAGCAGAGGCTACAAAGAAACAGCAATTACAACCTTTATGAAAGGGTTCAGAGACAGGTTTTTAAGTTCTGACAAAGCAAACAGCCTTATCTTGAAATCTGCAATTAATGTGAATATTAAAAGGAAAAAAAAATCAGCACCATTACTACTAACTAAACTTTAGAGGTCTTCAATAGGGTATTTCAAAAAGTATCATTTTCTCCCAGTTCCATGAGGAACTGAGGCACAACAGGGCCAAAAGCTTTCCCAACGTTATGCAGCACGGGACTTGGGAAAAGAGTCCAGGTATATTTGGGTTCATGATAACTGGCAATAAGTCAACTGACAAAAATGCTACTGTTTGTTCTTCACTGCACACAAGAGCCTTTCCCAGAGACACCTGTATAAAAGTGGAATAGCCAGCAATATTAATGTTGAAGGCAAAAAATAAATTTAGTGGCTACGAAGAAAAAAATTACAACTTTGTACATAACAGCTGAGAAACAATGAACTTGAACATCTGGAAATCAGGACACAAGCTCCCTAATATATACAAAATGCTGTAATGCACTAGAATGTCAAAAAATAAAATGAATTCTGGTGTCTGTAGAACATCGTGAGAACAGAATCAGAGTGTTTCCTAAACACCGTGTGTTTAGCGATCTTTGAGTTCTCACACAAATGATCTGCAAAATACCTCTTTGGCAAATACTCTGCTTTTTTAGCTGCTCTTGGTTTTTTGGGGTACCAGTGCTGTAACCCACAGCTCTGCACTGTCTCTGGGCATCTCCACGAGTAGGACTCCATGAAAGCGCTGGGTTTGGCCAGGGAGCTTCTCCATGTAAGATGAAAAGTGCTCAAGGCAGGAATAGCATTTTGGCATCTACGTCCCCTAGCACAGATGTCCTGCGAGGACCTGAGGGTGCTACAATAATAAAGCAATAATACATCCAAAGTTCAGCCTTCTACTTAAACCTAAACTTCAGAAATATAAAGCTACATAAAAATGCCTTACTGATTTAGACTTTTCTATATCATATTCAGAGAGAAGCTCACTGTGTCTCCCTCTGTGACATACCCTAAGTATCTTATGCTGTTCCCCGTTGTCTTATTCTGGAACTCCGACAACATCACATTAGGGGTTGGTGCCGGCGCTGGCACATTTCAAACCTTCAACTCACTCGGTTCCCGTTTCACTCTCGCAGGAGGCTGGCTATTTACTGCTATCCTCAAAGGAAGCTCATAGCATGAATGACAAAATGTCAGGAATAATTAGGAAGACTAGTTTTATGGCTCTAAAGAACAAACTGTTGTCTTTGTCCCCTCAGGCAGGCTGTTGTCTTCTTTAAATAAAAAAGAAGAGCAGCTTTTGGCATCCATCACATAAATTCAAGCCAACATACCATTTAGAGACTACTTGTATTTATTCCTGAATCTTGCTCCATTTCTTTCCTCTGTTTTATGGCATTATCTTCTTCACCCTCCATAGCCACAGCCTGCTGTGAGTGATAGCACAACTACTAGATCCTAACGCTCTATTCACTTGTCTATGGGAATCACCTATAGCTTTTGCTGTTCTGGACTATTCAGCAATTTATGACATAGCATTCCAGAAAACACTCTTCCCTCCTTATCATCTTAGTTTATTTTTATTTCTAGGAAGCAGTTGTTATGAACTACCAAGCACTGGCATTTGACATGCTTAGCCAGGACCAGCAAAATAAATTAAATTTCCAGACAGAGGGTTAAGTGCAATTCTGAACATAACCACAGATGCTTCTTCATGCAACATGCCAAGGAAAACACCTCCGTGCCATAACCTTTTCCTAAGTGCTGCAGTGCACCAAACAACAAATCAGTTGTGTGAGAAGAACATAATTTGTTTCAAAGCACCAAGATGTGTTGTCAAGCTGGTTGTTTGTTGCACATCACCCTTCAAGTGCTGACGTATTTTGACAACACTGTCACTGATTCTGATTTTTGAAGCGGAAGAGAGAGTGGATGTTCAACTCTGCCATCTGCCAATGCAGCATATGAACACGTTGCACACAGCTTCCATAACTGCTGTACCTCAAATCACCATGAATCCTGTAATTTGAGGCATGCTTTCTCACTGGAGATAATAACGGCAGTATAAATTACACTTACAACAGGGTTTGTCTCTATAGTGACACACACAAAAATGACATAAATTAATTCTGTCAGAATAAAGTGGATTAAACTACAGACAAACTCTTTGTAGACGGATCCTCTTGCTGATTTTTACCCTCTGAAAAACATACTCTGAGATTGAAAAAAAAAAAAATTAGAGCCATTTTCTGAAAAAAAATCTTTCTTTTTGATAATGTAAAGTCCCCTTTGGACATCAAGAGAAAGGAGGTTCCTAGAAATGTGCTGTCAGTCTCCAGAAGACATTTCTGTGTCATATATCAACACAAACGATCACCTGCAAAAGCTAACAGAGTAAGAGAACTTGTAAATGTCTAGGATGTTTTAAAGGTAATCTCTCTGAAATCTCTAGAAATTCAAAGGTCAATTAGCAGCAGTATTGAAACTGATGAAATGAAATCACAGAGACAGATTTCACCGATTAGCAAATTCACAGCAATTGCTACACACAGTTTTCATTCCTTATTTCAGAACCTACAGATCTTCACTCCTTTTATCCCTCTTCATACATTTGTGTACTTTCACAGAATCATAGAACCACAGAATGGTTCGTGTTGGAAGGGACCTTAAAGATCATCCAGTTCCAACCCCCCTGCCATGGGCAGGGACACCTTCCACTAGACCAGGTTGCTCCGAGCCTCATCCAGCCTGGCCTTGGACACTTCCAGGGATGGGGCATGCACAGCTTCTCTGGGCAACCTGTCCCAGTCCCTCCCCACCCTCTCCATGAAGAACTTCTTTCTGATATCTAATCTAAACCTCCCCACTTTCAATTTAAACCCGTTACCCCTTGTCCTGTCACTACAGGCCCTTGTAAAAAGTCCCTCCCAGCTTCCTTGTAGCCCCTTCAGGTACCGGAAGGCTGCAATGAGGTCTCTTTCAGTGTCATCTGTGACTTTGCTAAGAATCATGTTGGAATAAATATCATCACTGTACTGCAGGAAAAAAGCATTATTAATTTAGAGACTGAAAACCTCAAAACAGCAGAGTAGGTACTGCTTGGTTGAGTAGCCTAGCTGAAGCTAGTATAATTGACTGAGTGAGAAAGTCTGCAGGAACAGCCTGTCCTTCAGCATGTGATAAGCACGTACAAAGCTCTCTCTGACTCAGGGTATAAGATTCTTAAACACACATGTCAATCTCCTACACTTTTGTACATCTAACTCTTCAGAAGATGATTTAGTCCATTCCTCCGTCACTAAGCAGAATCACCTCTCTAGATAATTCCTATGTCTACGGCTGAAAAAGGAAAGGCTCCCAGTGACAGGAACCACATCATCTTCACAAACAACATATTCCAGTGCTTCCTCCTCCTACCTATGCTCTTCTCCCCTAATTTGTAACTAGAGTCGTCTTTGCCGCAGTTGAAATTCATGTCTTACTCAACTGTAACAGAACCAGTGCGTATTTCCAGGGTCTGTCACGTATGCTCTTGGGGAAGCTGTGAATGGGCAATGCTCCCGTGCAGATAACCTTCGCAGCTGACAGTCTCTTCCGCTGAATAGAACAGCAGGCTTCCCTTGCCATGTTCTCCTCTTTCCATAGGCTCTTCCACTCAAGAAAAGTAACAAAATTCCTTTACCTACTGTTACAATCCTAAGATGTGAATTTTCCATGTGTATTCGCCATTGGGGGAAAAGTAAAACAGGGAAGATGAAACTGTAGAGGATCAGAGTACAAAACTGTAAGTTTATAAACTCTCACAAAACATGACTAGCTCTTCCTACGTATTCCTAAATTTAGATTTCCTCTCTGCTGTTCTAATTTACATTGTTCGGGCTGTATTACGGCATTATTTTAGTGTTCAGTCCCTTTGTTAGTACTCCAAAGGCTTACATTTATTCAGTTCCAGCTTTGTTCTCAAAAGAAACCGGCTATTTATTTCAGCAAATGTATTCAGGAAATGTAAGTCTGGGTGAGAGACAGAATAGTTGGGCATAATGTTGTATAAGTTCAGCATAACTATTTGCTCCGCTGTCTAAATTCAAGCTTTTTCTTCCTCCTCATGGGATTCACAATTATAATATTTATAGATAAATAAGGATAGCATCTATGGAAATAATTTTAAAGCTTTTGATAGCTCGCCGTAACCAGCAGTAAATTCAGCACACTGTGTAGCATAGTCCTACTGCAGTAAGTTCTTGCTGCCTAGGAACCATAACCAAGTGTTACAGGGGTTTTGGGGGGATTGTTTTTGGTTTTTTAAACACACAGCTTACTCAGAACTAAGGAGGAAGTACAGTCCTCAGTTTCTGAACTGCATGATGAGAGCTTTCAAACCTGCTCCCAGTTCTCAAAGACCTGCCTTGCAACATGACATAGTCACTTGACACGCCATGCTGCAGTGCAGGATATACCAGTTCCTTTCTTTTTCTGTCTCTGTCCTGACAACTTAAATAATATGGAAAAGAAGTTTCTCCTGTGGTGGCCTAAGTGTTTCAGATTTATGGATTCAGAGGCCAGGAAGGATCGCTGTGACAATCTAGTTTACCATTCTGTATAAAGGATAACCTGAAATTCATTCTTGTTTCAAGTGAAGTCCCTTCCAACTTAAACCATTCTATGATTCTGTGACCTGCAACTGATTTACACTGATGATGAATCCATCATCAAAAAATCTTTTTCCAGATACAATGTTCAAATGGTTGGTTATTCACCTCCACATTAAAAATCTGTACCTAATTCCAGAATGAATTTGTTTGGCTCCAATGTCCAACCTCTAGGTCTTGCAATGCCTTAGTCCACCTGACAAAACATAGCCACAGCAGTACCAATGCAAATAATAAATTACACTATGTGTTATCTAAACAGCATTCCTCCTTAACTGCACCCCTGGGACAGCTCTAACAGTACCTTACCTGAGCTAGCTGACACTTAAAGCTTCTGGCAACAAGTATGCTATCAAACATCTGCTGTGACACCCGTTTTAAGCGCCCCCTCTCCCACACCATATGGCCATCTCCGCTGAGCGGAACCGCGAGGCCACGACCCAGTTCTCATCACTCCCCGTCCTCTCTGGGGAAGCCAGACACTGACTGATAATTTCACACAGACTCCACACTCCATCAGCAGGGAAAACAGCCCGATGCAGTGAAAGGAGACGTGCAGAGTATGTCCATGTTGCAACACACTGCCCACATCCCAAAAACCCTCCCCGTGGAGGTGTAGCATGCTCGAAAAGAAGGGATATTTTTATTTCTAGCACTGCTGTTGCTCCTCCCAAGAGACAACTGCTGTGGTCTCTGTGTAACAGAGCCTACACTTGGGGCTTTGTCAATATGACTATGGCAGCTGTTGGGTGTGAGGCAAAAAAACCTCACAAAATCCAAAACGGTCACAGATGACAAAGCAAAACATTACATAGCAGATCTGGCTTCCTACTGACTTAAAGAGGTTTGTTAGCACAAAAATTTATTGTATGACCTCATCTCAGGAAGGCAGACCAAGATGGAAGAAGAAATTCTTCCACAGGCTCAAGTGACAAAGCTGCTTACTACAAGCCAGGTTAATACAGCAGCAGCATTACTGACCAACACATACAAACAGTAGACTAAATAGAGACACAGGGAACTAGGAAATTGAGTTTCCACGCAAAAACCTTACAACACCTGATATCAGTGATGTTATTTCCCACCGTTACAAAATGACCATTTAAATTCTCTGTTCACAGTTACAGAAGTCATTAGAAGGGCTCACAGCCTGTGCACACAGTACTAAATGTCATGCCCACAGTGGATTCTGGGCAAAGAAAGGAGAGCTAATAAGAAGATACTCTCAATAACTGCAGGAGTATGCCAGCATCCTAAAAAGATAGGATTGCAGATAACACCCATCATTCTACTCTGAACAGAGTGAAAGTCATTATATCTGTTTGAAGCAAATTTTTGCAGCAGTGACCTTTCAGGACCACTGCTGCCAAAAGTCCAGAAAGCCAAATACTAAGCTGCCCTTAAAAATTTCCTCAATATTGCTCTTTTTTTCCTTTTAGAAAAAAATCAAGCTCTTCTTTAAGGAACTTGAAAGGTAAATTTCCCATTTGTAGCCTGAAGTGGCAATACGGAGACAGACGCTTCCATAGCTGAGCTTAATCACCTCCAGTGTACCCAGTCAACTCATTATGAACTGAGGTGGTCACACACTGCCCAAGGGCTTCCCATGTCGCGTCCACAGCAAAGCCACGGCCCAACTTCCTCTGGCAGTCCAAGCTACAGATCTTCAGCTGCTTGACTCTCAAGCTGCCCTCCTAACATCTCTTCTCTTTTGGATTCACAGGATGGCACAACACTGCTTGTATGGTCATTCAGTGTAACTGTAACCTGGGCAGGGAAACTGCTCCATACAGGGACACAGACTATGGGGACACAAGGCTCTGACGAGCTGGCAGAGCACTCGTTTCCAGAACTGAAAAGTGTTGCCTGTGCTAAAGTATTTGCATTAGAGGCTTTTGGTTACTTTTAAAGCAAAGATCTTGATACCTTGTAAGCATTCCTGATGGAAAGGTCAACCTCCACAGTACAAAGCTCACCTCAGCCATCAGGATTTCTGCTCCACGCACAAAACTCTCATCCAAAGTGCAAAGTCCCACACTGAGCCCGTATTTGCACGGCTGCTCTGTGACACAAGTCAGCCTCAGGGGAGTTTCGAGTCACACCGCCTGCAGAACAACTGTCTCGGTGTGGTTTCAACCCACCATCCTTTCAACTCATCCTGGGCAACTGCAGCTTGGGCCTACGCCCAGGTCTGGGCCGTACCTCGTTTGCTTGCCACGGCTCCAGCAGCTGTGAGCAGAAAGGCAAATAAATCTCACACACACATTTCACTGACATACCAGTGCCCTTCCGCTATGGAAGCAACAATGAAAAAAGGAAGGAGGAATGCTTTTCCTGACAGCCTTTCACTCGCCTCCACCAAGCAGGCCCACAGACACCTTTACTGGCACTGTCACAGCACTCAAAGCTTTTCTGCGTGAGGAACCCTTGAGGCCCCGCTGCTCTGTAGCATAACTTCTAGACAGCTTTCATCCCCAAAGCCACTGAACAATTTGGTCAAGGACTGTATGTATAAATATTTCCAATTACTCTCCTATTGCTGTGTTGCCCAGGAACAATGTTGACAGGATAATTCTGGGGAAAGAATAGACGGCAAAAGAGGAGATACAATAAAATTAAAAAAAAAGAAATAAAACCCACATCAGCAGTCACAACTCCAAAATTAATTGTGAGGGGACAGGTTCTGCTCCTTCTGAATTCACTGGCCAGCTTTCCGTTCATTCCAATTGGCCTGATAAACACGTGCATCCCTCCAGCTTCTGTCCCGCCAGAGAGGACGGCTGGCAGACAATCCATCAACACAAAGCTACACAGAATCCGCACTAGCGCTGAGAAAATTCTACTGCCACTCAAAATAAAATTCAAAGTGAGGAAATGACAGGAAAAGCCTTCCAGCGGCTTCAACTGCAACTGGATGTACAGCAAGAGCTTTAATTTAAAAGCAACCCAAAAGCCACTAGGTGTACTCTCTGTGTAAAACCGAACTAACTGAATGTTCCTGTAGCAACTTTAAATTCTCAATTCTCTTTTTAATTATGCAAAGGCAGTACTACACAAACACTGTTAATCATATTTCTCATGTTTAAGGTCGGAGTTGGATGGAAAGGAGAACCTGTTTCCATAAATTACTTACCTGTAATCCAGCAGAGGTATAATTTACAGAAAGATGTGAGACAAAAATACTAAAAACAGGTTATCCTTTGCTGTGATCAGGTATTGGCACTTTGGTGAAAGGGACAACTGACAGTTAGCTCTTTTCAATCTTTAAATTATTTGGCAATAGATCAGATTAGCTAACCTTGCTGGACACACTGCAAATACCTCCATCTCTGCAGAGATCAGAGAGGGGGAAACTTCTATGACCTACCAATAAGCAGAGGCCACTCCTGTTGATTCACTGTATTTCATACTAGGTAAGATCTACTATGGGTTGTTGGGATTTTCTATATGGGTTGTTTTTTGGGGTTTTACGTTGGAGGGGACAGGGAGAGCAAGTGTCCCCTCTCCTTTTATCCAGATTTTTCAACAACAGGCTTTGAGACCAGCACAGATTATTTTTATTATGTCACACACAAACTCATTAAATTTCTAGCTAGTAATGTCCCTGGGCAAAGCACTAGTGCACAGCACTGTTCTTAAATGCCCTAATCTTAGGTTACATCCAAACCTAAAACTCACTAGAAGGGGAAGCAGCTGGGAACTGATTTATAGAGAGAAGCCATTAGCCCTTTTGCTTGTGTTCAGCTGGCTTGTTTGCTTTGGTGGCTTTGTTTTGGTTTTTTTGTTTGTTTGGTTTTTTTACTTTTTTAAGCCTTTCATTTTAGGTTTTACTCTCGATGCTGCTATTTTCCACATAGATTAAGCTTTGATTAACGTCTCAGGATGTTCAAATCTAAAGCAAATCCACAAGTACGCCTGGGATTTGTTATGTTGGATCTTGAAAAATCTGAAACCTATATGTATTACATTTTCTCCTGTGTAAATAAACTGCCTTATTTCTTTGCTTCATATTCAGTTTCTCCATAACTCAAACTTGGATGAGCTTTGCAAAAACAAAAAAAGTGTCTCTTCTGTTTTCCACTTCCAGAAAATAAAACTTGCTTTCATACGCACACAACTCTGAGATACAACGTTAAAGCTGCTGTGAAACTGCTAAAATAGCTTAAGAGCTGACCAGAGACATGCCAGCAAAATGCAACAACAAAGAAACAACAAAACCTGAAAGTCCACTATTTTTCTTGACTTCTTGTACCTTTTTAAGATTAATATTTTGCTCGTTAAACACTAACAAGTTTAAATGATTTCCAGCAGTCCTGCATGTATTTTATTGGATACGAAAAACATGAACATTTTGGAGTCTGAAGTGAGTGTATTTCCCAACTCCTTATCTGATGTTAAGTCACAGGAGTAAGAAAAAAA
Source organism: Eurypyga helias (assembly GCF_000690775.1). Classification (NCBI taxonomy): domain Eukaryota; kingdom Metazoa; phylum Chordata; class Aves; order Eurypygiformes; family Eurypygidae; genus Eurypyga; species Eurypyga helias. Next base: position 4,685 of record NW_010270251.1, on the reverse strand, counting down.
AATATATATAAAGAAAAAAAAAAAGGGGGGGAGGGGGTGGGGGGGACACGACTCCAAAATACATTAAGAGGTCAGCTAGTGTATTTCCTAGATTTAAGGCTCAATCTGCTACACCTAAGTGACTCCTCACAGAACTCAGTGTAAGCTGCTCTTGAAAACCTCAACTGATGGAAAATAACAAGACCTTCGAAAAAGAATTTATCTGAGTGCTTTACTGTCTGTGCAAGCAGTAATGCATGTGAGTATTTGTCTCTGAAGTTCCAGTGACATCATTATTGCTGTTATACTCTAGTGGGATTGTGTGGCTTTGGGGTTTTTGAGCTGTTTTAGGGGTTGGTTTGGTTTTTAAGATCCACTCAGCCCCCTCCACCATCATACTCGCATCCAACAGAAAGCCAGCTATGCCCTGTTAGTACCCACAAGACATGGAACTATCAGTGCAGTGACACCGCATGACACGAAAATCTGTCATCCACACACTAAAAAAAGCAACTGGTTTTGATGTCAGCTTATTTCAAAAGGGAGCTCTGTGTGTGTATGAAAATAATATGTAAATGTGTATTCACCTTCCTATTAGCTCAAATGGTTAAAGATGGCTTGCTGCCCCATTCCAAATAACACACCTGCATATAAAGCATTTAAAATAAAAGAAAAAGAAAGATAAAAGGGTAAAGAACTCCAATAGCTATCAGTGTGTGAAAGTAAGGTTAACAATGCTTATGCCTGCTAAATGCTGTCTGTAATACTTCACTCGTAAGTGCACCTCTAAGTAATCTATACAATAACACTTACAGAACAAACTGCTGACCCAGCACAGCAGATTAACAAGCAGCAGAGTCCAAGGATGAATATTTACAGCTACCTCAAAGACAAGCCGAGGCATCCCAGGTAACTGGAGTGAATGAATGGTGCTACTACTTACATCAAATGAAGAGCAGGAGCAGGTCAGCAACATTCACATAAATGAATGTTTTAACTGTGTTTCAATTAAAAAGCTGGAACAGTATAACAGCCATATGGAACTGCTTGCTGACTTCATTGAAGGGCTCCTGAAACAGCCTTAAAGGACTGACACCCTTGCTAACACTTTTTGACTTTGGTGAACTGAATCACTGCTTTTGAACCATCTGATTCACCAAAAGATTTCACTACTCTGACTCAGCAGCAGTGGCACAGAACTGTAAAATTACAGAGCTACCCAATAGTCTGGGATTCCATTTTCCATATGCTTTCAACGTTCAGCATCTGACAGAGACTATCAGGTTGATTTCCTGAGCCCATGGTTTTCTTACTTCTACCACAGAATTCTGTAGATTAGACCGCAAGATAATGCATCATAGAGACCACGCAGAGCTCCAGTGAAGGGGCATTTATTGATGCCTCTATTGGGCTGGAGGTCACTCAGTGAATGGCAAACATGTCACTGTTTTACAAATAACTTTCAATCCTCGGTGTCAGAGAAAAGGAACATTAAGGAAGGAGTTCAAGCCCTAGGCATTTAAAAAGGAATATGGTGATATAATCCTTTCAGGGGTAACTTGTTTACAGTCAGTAACATTTCCAGGAGAAGACATATAGTAAAGCAAGAGACAATCACGCTTGCAGAATGATGGAAGAGCATTCACAGCGTATTGTTGCTGCCTCTTGTTCTCTTTGCTTTAAATTCAATGAAGAATTTTATAGTCCCTTTGCACAAAGGGACAACTATATATTTCCACATAATTCTGGAGCAGTCATAGTCCTATTTGTTGCGGCTCTGTCTCCTTTGACATACAGATGACCTTGCTTCAGTGTGCTGAAGCCTCACACCCTCTTCTCAGCAGACCCCCAGCTCTCAGTGCAGCGTAGTTCACAAGTGCATTTGGTCACAGGACTCGGGGCAAGGAGGAGTTGGAACAGGGGGAGCCAACCCCTACTGGTAGCACAGGCTCCCTGTCAGTAATAGGCAGCTCAGCTCCAACAAACCCTCTGCAAGGCACGGAAGAGAGCAGGAGGACTAGATTTCCTTCATTCCCCCTGCCTCAACAAAACAAGACACTGATATCGGGAGCTGTTGGATTATAAACTGAGGAAAATATCCTCCTTCTGCATCACTCTACTTGATAAAACCGATAATAAGGTGCATTTTAAGGACTGTGCAAGGTAAAAAAATGATTAATCACATGGAGATGCGTGAGAATCCAAGTCACATAATGGAATACATTCCCTGTGAGAAAACACGGTTTAGTAAACTGGCACTGTGCCCTTCTAAAAGTCTCAAGTGGTATTCAGGGACAACCTTATTAGAGGATGCTACAGTACTTCTACTGTTAAGCAGTCACAAGCATAGCACGCTCAGCTCCTAAAGTTCATGGTATTCAAAAAATGAATTAGAAACACTTGTCTCCCTGCTGAAGTGCCTGCAGCACAGTCTGGGACAAGCAGCAGGAGGCAATGAGAGTGCACGGAAAGGGTATAAACAGCAGGAGGGAAATGTCTAGTTTATCAAAGGATGCTCCAGAAGAAACAAAGCTACCCTTGTCATAATTCACAGGCCATAGTGTGACATCATTATGAGCTGTCTACAAGAGCTGCATCCCAGGTTCACCCTGTGAAGCTTCTGCCTGACCCTTTCACAGCAGCATACAGGACTTCAGGGTGTACTTCCACGAGCCCTTTTAATGCTTGCATCTCATGAGGAAATAAACTTGTTTCAGCACACAATACTCAAATTTAGAGCTCAATCCCACTTTTAAATTCTACCTCATTACCCATTCTAACCCACGTTAAGCAAATCAACACAGCTCTGAAGCCCACAGCACAGCGTTCTGACTGGAACACGGTGATTCTCAGCTGTGTTCCAGCTGCTTGACTGAATAATATGCAAAGTCCCTGAGCATGTTAGTTAGCACAGCAGTTCTCAAATATCTACTACCTGGACCTCAACCAGGTGTTTAATAGGGAGACGTACAATCTAAATCAGAACTCACTCTAACTACACCGACTAAAATTAACGAGGCACATGTTGCCCTGAAATTCCAATTCAGGTACCTAATATTGGGTGCCAAAATTTGCATTTTATTTTATTTCGTATAAATATCAGCATAATTTCTGAACACCTAAAAAAAAAATTAACTAATAACCTCCAAACATAGCTGACAAATCTTTCACGTTCTGTCCACCGTAATGTGCCACTCTGTTTGCAGAGGATTTTAGACAGCGACCAGAAACATTATATACATTTATGTCGTTGAAGAAAAGGAGGCAGGGCCCACAAAGTCCTGGAAAGGATTTGCTTTGTAAACTCATGTCTGGCCTCTAAGAAGTACCATGTTCTACACAGATTAGCTTTGTATTATTTGAACACTTAAATACATATCCCATTGAAACAAACATATGGAGGAATTGCTGGTTCGGATGCAGTACCACGGTGCATTTTTCACATGCACACTATCCTGTATAAAACCAAGTTGAGTCATATAGCTGTAGCAGACGATTCAAGACGCAGGCTTCCTGGTGCCTGGCTGAAGCCTCTGGTCTGACAAGGCTATGGGTCATCTGAAAACTATGAACAAACACCCCCAATTTTCAACTCCGACCAGACATAAACAAAGGAAGAAAAGAAAAAAATGTATCTCCTGGAAACATCTGGCAGCCCTAACTTCATACGAATGCCTATCAAAAGCAATTATCTTAGAACATAAACAGTGATGCCTGTTCTCCCCCAGGGATAAATTCTTAAGGTACTTTTTTGTCTCACCTTACTACAGGCCTTTAAGTAAGTTGCTACTCCTAGATTCATACAAGAGGACACCACGCTGCAGTGAATCAAAGTTAACCCATTAAAATCTCACCTCCTTGTGCCCATTCCATCTCTCTACCCAAAGCAATGACACATCTCAAAGTACACCCACATGTGCATTCACAGAGTCAAACGTATGCCTCGGGCAGGAACACCTTGAGTACAGCTTTACCTGTTACAAGCTTTGAGCACGCCCCGGAGAAGTTTTTAAAAATTAGAGCAAACTGCAATTAAAAAAAAAAAAAGAAATTGATAGGGTTTAAACATGGCCTGTGTTTAACTGCTAGCTGTAAAAACATACTGAATTGTTAAAAATGCATATCCTGTTGAACCCTTCCCTTCCTCCAGATCTTACTAGTAAATAAGTAACGGCATACACCTCACCACGGAAGCTTGCCTCTGTGCCAGAAAAGCGCGGCGTAAGTTAGAATTCAGTTGCTATAACAAAGTAATTTTTATGCAGCTTAAAAATCCCGTTATAGACAGGTAAAAATATTTACTGTTTATAATGAAGGGCAAATCGGGCCCTACTGAATTAGACCGCACAAACACGTAACGAAGGCGGCGGGCCTGTTCCAAGCAGTGTACAAGCTACTTCGATGACTCTGTGCTTATTACAGGTGCTTCACCCTTTGTAGAGATGCGGAGGTTAATGATATATATTAACAACGCTCACCTCTCAGGTCTCAAAAATAGTAAACAAGACCGGAACACGCAAGAACAGCCTGGGAAAGCAAACCGAACAATGAATACCCCAAGAGATCCCAGACCCTTGCAGGCCTGAAGAGGCAAGCAGGATGCCTGCGGTGACTCCAGGAAAGAGCTCCAGGGCAGGAAGCTCCAGGGGTGAGGCCGCAGGACCTTTGATGCCCAAGGCGCAGGGAGGAAACAAGGCCCACGGGCC
>NW_010270250.1:23551-26459 GCF_000690775.1 Eurypyga helias | reverse complement strand
ATATATATATATTTAAAATTAGTTTGGAAGTCACTGTTTGAAATATCACCAGAAAAGCTGCTTTTATACTATATACTGCTGAAGTATTTTGATAACCAATAGTTGTTCAATTAGTAATTTACATTCTTACCATGTCAAACAAATATCATAAGAGAAGACTAGAGCAGCAGTCATTGTTTCTATATTCATTGTTGAAATTTTTTGCAAAAGATACTAAAAAAAAAAAAAAATCATTCACATGAGAAGATATTTTGATAAATCAATTTGAAAGTGGTAATGCCTGCTGCAAATTGATCTGAGAAATAATAACATTGCCTATATAATATCTCTTGCCAAGTATTGCAGAAATCCTATCTTGGAAATAAATATAGTGTCATTTAAATTACATCTATATTTGTAAGAGTAATCCCAGCCTGTCAGACACAATAAGGTGTTATAAACAAAACATGTAAACTAACATTTAGTCACTGTGCTTATTATCATTTAAATATTTCATAATATTCAAATTGGAAATTTATGTACTAACAAGGAACTGCAGAACTTTCAGGTTTTGTTAATTTTTATAATTTCATTACTTCTCTGCTGATAAATATTCCAGTTTTCCTCATTATTGTTGTAGTAATGGCACAGGAAATGTCCTTTCATAGACATCTCAACAAGAAATGCTGCTGAAATATAAGTAATTCTCTGTCCCAGTGAGACTATGGACTTCCTCAGCTCAAGATGAAGAGAGGATTGTAACATATCTGAAATCAATCTGCAAGTCAGAAAACTCAGACACCGGGCTTTGGGCATGAAAACAGCAGGAGAATAGAGGTATGCTGAAGTAGAATACACTAGTGAAGGCAGGTATTTTGTGTTCAAGTGGTTTCATTTATGATATGATGTTGGAATAATTAAAAAAAAAAAGGTTTCTTAATGTACATAATACGCTCTCCAATGTTTTCAACAAATAAGGCACCAGTTGCACATTTCATTTAGAGATAAATACTGCTTATCATAACTAAAACATCTAATTCACACTCTAATTGTGTAAAACAGTATTTCTGTCTAAGTAATTAAGCCAGTTTGCATATGGCTTCTTGTCTTATGATTGGATGATCTGGTATGTCATATGAAGCAAAACTGTTGTTCTATTTTATGGCAATAAGAATAGTTCTCAGGTAGGTGTAGTCTCTTGTATCTCATCAGACTGGAGCCTTTGTCTCATGGAGAGCACTAATGCAGGTTTGTCTTTCTACGTGGCTGATGATTTTCCTGAAATCTCTAGGGACTAATTAAATTTGATCTTTCCAATGGCATTCAATAGCAATTTTTTTGAAAAGTGAGAAAAGCAGATAGAGGTAAATACACACACAGAGAAATACTCAGCACAAAATTGTGTAATCTTTCATTCCTTGGAAAGCTAAACCCCAAAGGAAAAGGCAGCAGATGGAGGGCACTTAAGTTCACCCCATATCCTCTTGCCAGCAGGCAGAGGGAGGGTACTTAAGAGAGGAAGCGGAATGGAAATGGGTCCCTTGGTTTCAGTGACCATGAAATGGTGGCATTTGATATCCTTACAGAGGCGAGGAGGGTGCGCAGCAAGCTTGCTACCCTGGTCTTCAGGAGAGCAGACTTTAGCCTCTTCAGAAAACTGATTAGGAAGGTTCCTTCGGAAGAAACCTTGGAGAGAAAAGGGGCCCAAGAAAGCTGGCAAGTATTCAAGGACCTTCTCCTCCAAGCTCAGGAGTAAAAGGAGCCTCAGGCCTGTGTGGATGAACAAGCAGGTCCTGGACAAAGTGAGGAAAAAAAAAGAAGCCTACAGTGGGTGGAAGCAGGGACAGGTAGCCTGGGAGGATTACAGGGAAATTGTCTGAGAGGTCAGGGATTAGGTCAGAAAAGCCAAAGCCGTGACAGAATTGAACCTGGCCAGGGACATCAAGGCCAAAAAGAAGGGATTCTCTAGGTACATAGGGGATAAAAAGAAGATCAGAGAAAATGTGATCCCTCTGTGGAAGGAAACAGAAGAGCTTTTTTCCCAGGATATGGAGAAGGCTGAGGTACTCAATGCTTTTTTTGCCTCTGTCTTCACTGGCAAGGGCACAAACCATACCCCCAGATTCATGGAAGACAAGGGCAGGGACTGGGAGAACGGAAAGTCACCCGTGGTCAGCAAGGATCAGGTACGGGAAAATCTGAGGAACCTGAAGGTGCACAAGTCCATGGGACCTGATGGAATACATCCACAGGTCCTGAAAGAACTGGCAGATGGAGTTGCAAAACCTCCGTCCATCATATTCAAAAAGTTGTCCTGGTGTGGTGAAGTTCCCGCTGACTGGAAAAGAGGAAACATAACCGCCATCTATAAAAAAGGAAAAAAAAAGACCCGGGAAACTACAGACACATGGAGAATGCGGAGGTGATTGGTGACAGCCAACATGGCTTCACCAAGGGCAGATCGTGCCTGACTAATATGGTGGCCTTCTACGATGGGGTCACGACCTTGGTGGATAGAGGACAGGCAACTGATGTCATCTACCTGGACTTGTGCAAAGCATTCAATACTGTCCCACATGACATCCTGGTGTTGAAACTAGAGAGACATGGATTTGATGGATGGGCTGCTCGATGGATAAAGAACTGGCTGGATGGCCGCACTCAGAGAGTGGTGGTCAATGGCTCAATGTCTGAGTGGAGACCAGTGACAGGTGGTGTTCCTGAGGGGTCAGTGTTGGGACCTGTACTGTTTAACATCTTTGTTAGTGACATAGATGGTGGGATCAAGTGCATCCTCAGCAAATTTGCTGACGACACCAAGCTGTGTGGCATGATCGATATGCTGGAGGGAAGGGATGCCATCCAGAGGGACCTTGACAGGCTGAAGAGGTGGGCCACTGCCAACCTCATGAAGTACAATAAGGCCCAG
>NW_010270250.1:22530-23009 GCF_000690775.1 Eurypyga helias | reverse complement strand
GGAGGTACTGGGGGATAAAAAGCTGGACATGAGCCGGCAGTGTGCCCTGGCAGCCCAGAAAGCCAACCGTATCCTGGGGTGTATCAGGAGAAGTGTGGCCAGCAGGTCGAGGGAGGTGATTCTCCCTCTGTACTCTGCACACCTGGAGTACTGTGTCCAGGTGTGGAGCCCTTAATATAAGAAGGATATTGACCCGTTGGAGTGAGCCAATTGAGGGCCAGAAAGATGACCAGAGGGCTGAAGCACCTCTCCTATGATGAAAGGCTGAGAAGTGAGCTTGTTCAGCCTGGAGAAGAGAAGGCTCCGAGGAGACGTTATTGCAACATTCCAATACCTTTAAGGTGGCCTACAGGGAAGTTGGGGGTGGACTTTTTACAAGGGTCTGCAGTGACCGGACAAGAGGTAATGGGTTTAAATTGAAAATAGGGAGGTTTAGATTAGATATCAGGAAGTTCTTTATGGTGAGGGTGGTGGAACAC
>NW_010270250.1:8805-22452 GCF_000690775.1 Eurypyga helias | reverse complement strand
CCGGGTGTAGGGGAAGGTGTCCCTGCCCATGGCAGGGAGGTTGGAACTAGATGATCTTTAACGTCCTTTCCAACCCAAACAATTGTATGGTTCTATGATTCTAAATAATAACATAATTTTTGTTCAAATTTCAGTTACATGTAAACAACTCTACTAATTAAAACGCCAATTCAGAAACAGTCAAGGATGTCTCCAGCTTATTTTTAAATGTTTTAAAATCTAAACTTATGTAGCAAAGCAGTTAAGCATAAGTTTAGTCATTAAAACTTAATGTTTTGTGTTTTTCTCCTGAAGTTCATATAAGTGACAGCTACAAGAAAAAAAAAAAAAGTTGAATTTACTGCAGTTTGACTGTGGTCCGAAGAACAATTGCTTTATTGTATCATCTTGTTATTTGTATTCAGTGAGCTAGATCTAGTTTTACTGATCAAAAATCTGTTACTGTTATTTTTTGGGTGTCCAAAACTACACTAGCACTGTGAGCTAAGTGACTTAGATAAAATGTCCAGAGAAATTTTAAATGCGTTCATATTACCAAAGATTTATTGATTTTGATGTTGTGCAAGCCAAATGTAATTCAATTAAGTCTTTATATTCCAGGAATTGTTTGCATTTGTTAACTAACAAGTAGAAGTCTACTTTTTCACTAGTGTAAAATTATATAAAAATAATTTTTATAAAAAAAAATCTAAATCTCTTTAGGCTGACTTTCTAAAATTTCACAGTTTACCTCATTATTATAATGAGTGTTTATCTGCCTCGATATAATTTTCTAACATATCAGACTGTTTCCATCAAATTTAATAGAAAGTATGTCAAATATAGTAAATACTTACAGGTTTCCTGAATATTAGTATCTTTTTAGGAGCAGAAAGATGTCTTTATTGCCTCTTCTGGGTACAGAAGTGGGGAGAACTCAAACATTACTGTTAAGGACTGACTGTACATAGCTGTCTAGTCAGCCAATATGTATCTTCTGGCTGGGTCCAGTATGTGTTGTCTATTGATCAGTGTGCTGACCAAAAGAGTAGATAGAGATATGGAGAAAAAATGGAAAAATATAAAGGGGATTAGGGCATGAATCATGTCTCTTGGACTAGAGTGGTTGAGTTGTCAGTATGGATTTAGGCAGAAAAAGACTCGTATATAAGGGTAGAAATTCATAGGAAACCAGGAATAAATAATTTTATTGCTCATTAAAAAATTCTCAGGTTTGGTCCTTCCCTAATTTTTTTTTCCTTTTTTTAGCTTAACCAGTTTAGAATAGTTAATCTCACTTATGACCATGCATCCCATGAACAGTTGGTATATATTGTTTGCAGACAACAGCTCTGAAGTAAAGAGAATAATTAAAAATCTGATGGGATTTTTGCACATACTGCTTGGACCTGTGTGGGAGTTTTAGTACTTCTGCATTGTTGGGGATCCAAAATAGAGTAAATGCTATTTAAATATTTCTGAGTATTGATGACATCTCCGCAGATTTTCCAGAATCCTTGTTAATTATTGTCATTTTTGCACACAGAGAATTATAACTCTCTCAGTTTTACAGTGCCAGATTATTTGTCAACCCCTTTTTACTCCTTTCCTTCTTCTCCTAGGTTAGACCCACGTCTATATTTTGATATCACCACAGTACATAAACTTAAACAAACCAATTAGGTATAAAAGAAACAGCTTTTCTCCAATGTTATTTTAACATAAGAATTTAATTTATTTTCTGACCAGAATGGCTTCTCAAATGCATTAAATTTCTTCATCTCAGTAGTAATTATTTTCCTCTGAAACATATCCATATGTGGCTAGAAAAAAAAACTCTTACAATCAAACTTTTGCAGAAATGTAGATTATTTTTTTTTTTTAGAAAGTGTTATTTCTGGGTTTTATGCATATTTGACTAAGAGAGGATACACCTTTTTAAGTCAGTCTTACCTTTTCCACTACCTTAGAAGTAACATCTTTAGTGTGGTGCATGTCCTCAGAACGTTGCATTTATTTACTCTCTTTCTTTTTTTTCCCTCTCACATGTTAATGGATTTCTACTTGATTTCACTTTAAATTCTTTATTCAACATAAATGAATCTTGTTGTACAACTTTCATAAATAGTTCATATTCTTTAATAGCTCTGTATTTTGACTTAACAATTCTTAGTCTGCATGGCTATAGCAAGGAGTAAACGTAAAATAGTTAAGCTGCACCTATCAAAAAACTTACCAGATTCTACTGTATTTCTTCAAGGTCTTAATTGATACTGGATTTTAAACAGATATCAAGGAAGTCGATGGACAGGATATGACCTTGTTTCACATGCTGCCTAGTGGAATATCTGTCACTACTGCTGTTATTAAACTGTAGTTGAAGTACACCATGACTAAGTGAGAAGTTGTTTAGACTGGTGAAGAAAGAAAGAATTAGTATCATGGAGATTAAAAAACATAGAAAATACCCAACCCTGTTCTTTTAGAAGGAGGATTGATGTGGTCCTAAAATGTCTCAGTAGCCTCTACACTGGGTTCTCAGAAGGCCTGTGAGAGAATTTTGTGTGAGGCTTAGAATGTAGTATTGGCAAAGAAATGTAAACCTATTCCTAACAACAAATATAAGCATCAAAAGGGAATGATATATTGATATATTCCTCAAGATAAAAGCAGTAGGAGACAGCTACTCAACAACTGTGAAAACAGAATTAAAACTTGCATAAATTGGAAATTATATTCCCCAAACCAAAGCTGAATCCAAATAATATGGTATGTATACTCTCAACACAGGATTCAAACTGGGTCAACAGGACATTGTGACTAATTCTGTGGATGACTGCCAACATGCTCAGGCAATTGCACTGTATTGACCAATGTCAAACAGTTCACGTTTGCTTTCCCCACAGACTTGAATTTTTCAAATAGATATATCTTATGGAAAATGAGACAGTAACTACTCTCAACATAATGCTGAGTGTTAGATTTGAAGCTTAAGTCAAATCACATTTAAACATATTTCAGTATGGTATGTGGATGATAAGAGTAAGGATTTCAAACATTTCTGGGGTTTGGAAGAATGAAAGAAGGACAAATTCTACACAGTATCAGGACTGACCAAAGAAAATTTAAAAATATACAAAACCATAATATAAAGGAATGTACCAGTTCCAGCTGGAGGAATACATTTTCATTACTTTGCATGATCAAATTAAATGAGTAGGTTTGTTTGTAAAAAATATTTATTTTTCTATAGTTTTCCTCTCCTTAGTATTTTTTTAATTTGCATCTAGTTTAAGCATTTTTCCATTTATGTGTTTTTTACAGATGTTAATATAAAAATGAAATTCCAACTACAGATATTATTCTGAATTTTAATTTTCCAGTTGCAGACCAGATGATTTCTAAGTGGCTTGTATGTCAACAATTCTTTGAAACAAGAATTTTTCATCTCAACTAGTTAGTAAAACAGGGACAAGGCACGGACTCAGACACTGTCTCAAGATTGTCTGTACTGTTTATCTGTTATCATGTCTCATGGTACTGATTTGGCCAGTGTCAACTAGCGATGCTCCAGACAGTGCCTGTGTAGTCTGGACAAAACCAGGACCCGTCTCATAGGAAATTAGAATGTGGCCTCCCACTTTGGAGTCAGCCATTTAGGCAGAGTTAGTTTCCATGAGAACCACAGTCATCCTTCTGATCAAAATTTCCAGCCAAATGTCATGTTACTAGCATCTCAGCTGCTATTGATTTGGGGGTTCCTTATCACTCTGATTATTACTTCTATGTTCTTCTCTATTTTCTGTTTTGTTCTTGTGGGTTTTTTTCACTTTCTCACTTTTAAGGTGGATGCCAACAGATGTTTCATTTTCTGCCTTTGTATTTCTCTGAAATTGATTCTTATGCAATTTTCAACCATATAGTGAAATTGTCTCCTACTATCATTTTCTGACTCACAGGTCTCTGTCTATAGTCTTGATCTACCAAACATCTGTCTAACCTCCTATTTCTGTTTCTCAGACATCTTCTATACCATTTGCTAATAACTTCTATATCATTTGTACTAGTAACAAATTAGGAGCCTAAGGTAAATTCTGTATGCTTCTTAAACTCACTGCACCTTCTAGGCAGTATCAAACATGCATAATTCATAGAATCATTATTCTCCCCAAGCTACTACTTCCACTGTGCCTGTACAAAAAGAAGAAAGTGATGTCTATGACATTTTTCATTTTATCTCCAGGTTATTTCCTCTTGTAAGATCCATTGCTGCATGAGTAATACCTTGAATCTTCTCTAGTTTCTGTTTTATTACTGTTTGGTTTGAAGAAGATTTAATCTACAGTTTAAATACTGTAAAAGGAGTATCCAGTCTTGCATGCATTATCTAATGATCTCACATGAATATTAAATAAGAAAAGATATATCTTCAAGTCTGAGTGTTTTTGAAGGCAGAGAAGTATTTGCCTAAACAATGATCATCAACACATTAGAAAAAAAAAAATTAACTGGGTTTATATAAAAAATATGCAACCCTTATCAACTCTTCTCGATGAGTTAATACCACCATATGTACATGTCACACATGTCATGGGTAACTGCTGATAGTTCATATGATGATATAGTTTATATCTTGACACTGTTCAGAACTGTAAAAAAAGTCTGTTTTAAGAACTCTCTTTTCCTAAAATATATGTAGCTTAACTAAAAATTTAATACTAATGTATTTCATGAGCAGCAATATTTCATTACCTTTAAAGTAAAGAAATTGATAGAAAGAATAAGTAGTTTAAAGAATGGTGCCAGCTGCACCAAGAATTTGAGGACAGATGGACAGATTCTTTTACTTTTTGTAGTTGCCACAGATTCCTGGAAGCAATTCTCTTCAATATTGGTTGTATGAATGCAGTTCCTTACTCCACTGTCTGGGTTAATGTTGATAAAAATCTCTAGAGATTAAAGGGAAATTATTAAAAAAAAAAAAAAGAAATCTTACATCTAGTTTTAAGCAGCAAAATAGGATTCCAACTTGAGACATAGGAAATGTCAACCACTAGCTGAGTAGTATTTAGTTGTATAAAAATTAATCCTAATTAAAATCTGAATTAATTAAAAAGTTTTGGTGTACAAATATTTGGGTTTTGCTTTTTAACAGAAAGATATTTGTATTTCAACCACCTCCTTTGATCGATTAAAAATGGAACCCTTCTTATCTAGTGAGAGGGTGTGCTCTAATCACAAATGAAATGCACATTTTTTATCAAAATATTAACATCAATGTGCCTTGTGAACTGTATTATGTTATTTTATTTTGGATGTTAAACTATCCAAGTTTAGCCTTTGTTTTGGAAGTGAAATATCATTTCTTGCTTTTACTAAAGAATAGATATGAAGGAAAGAAGCAAATTCTGCCAGCAAGCTGAAAGAATAATTGAATATATTTAATCAAAAATGAAAGAAAAATAAAATCCAAGAAAGGGGAAATACGGAAGAAAGAGCTCTCTAATGATCAAGTTTAGTTGCTCTGTTCTAGTATGGTATATGTTATTATTTTTAAAAGAGATGGCGATAAGATTAATGAGAATAACTTTATTAATGTGTATGTAAATTTATGCATTCATTAATTGGATTACTACAGTAAAGTTCATCTTCATTAACTGAGAGTTTCAAAGAATGTTCCTGTTACGTTGAATTCTCCATCTACCTTCAAAAACCAGTTGTCCTGAGATTATTCATGCCTAATGACTTTGGGAGACCACTAAAACCTTAACATTATTTGCAAATTATACATTGTAATTGCTGTGATTATTTTCACTGCAAGACAGATTTTGCATGTATTTGAAAATGAGAAGACGCAGTAAGAGAATGCCTTGTGCTCCTTAACAGTGTTTGTGCAGTGCCTGCCCAGGCTTCTCTCAGCAAAGCGGCCAGGGTGCTGGCATAAGGCAGGGCTGGGATGAGTGTCAACAGAACATCCAAAAATGTCCAAGAGGGAATTTGTCCCAGATTGACAGTGCTAAGGATGAAGGCATCCATCAGCCACACTTAAAAGCTTAAAAACAAAGGAGTCAGCTTGAGAAGTACAAGAGAAATTTGACAATTTGTAACAGTGGGAAGAGAGAAGGAAGCAACAGTCAAAGCCTGGTTTGACACTGCCAGAAATTGTCCCACCGACACCTACAACGTCTACTTTGACCTTTCTGAGAATCCTTCCATCAGATGTCATGAGAGGTGTGACAGCGTGGGTGCAACAAGTAGGGATCCACACCTCCGATAGGCGCTTTCTCATGAGAATATGTTCTGTTGATTTGTAGGGACTGTCATGAGCACACATAAGCCTAGAGAACCTACAGAAATAGAGAAACCCACGCTCCCAGAATGGAGGTGTGTGTGTGGTGTCGGGGTGTGTGTATAACTCATACTGCCTGTGAGAGGGTGTGCGTATGTGTGTTTTTGAGTGAGACTGTCTTGGTTCTAAAAGCAATCAGTCAAGTAATTACAAAATATGAGTAGACCTTTTGTAACTATGTATGTACATGCACAGCTACTTGGTGTAACTAAAAGGAGAGAATATTTAGTTTACCTCTATTTTCAACCAATACCTTTTAAAGAAGTTTTTTTTTTTTTTCTAATAAATTAGATCCTAGGCAACACACCTGGAATATGGATTCAATCAATTCAGTCTGTGGTTCATAATATAGTAAGAACTTTGGTTATTAATGAACTAAATTTAAATGTGGGGTTTGGTTTGGTTTTATGCTTAAAGGAATAAAGTTATTTTGAGTTATGTAATATTTTTCTGTATGTACAATCCTTTGTACATTGCTGTAAGTACTTTTAATTTTGTGTACTTGCAAGAAATGTTAAATGAAATTCAGTTCTTAGGACAGCAAAATGGTCCTGGGCATATTGTTGGTATTTTATCTACTTCAGTGCTACTTGTCTGGGGAGATTCACAACTTCATTCTTCAGCTGCAGATGGCTAATACTGTGTAGAGATTTGGAAATGGTGAAACTGGGCTGTCATTGGGGATTAGATGTTGGTTTTCCTGTGAAGATGAAGCCATCACAGGAGTTAAAAGTATAGGGCAGATGAATGTCTTTAAATTTATTTAAGAGCTAAATCTCATTTTCTAATCAGTGACTAAGTATTTTATAGTAAATATAACAGCTTCTAGAGTAGGAATAAAGACTCCAACTGTCATCTGTCCTAACTCAGTTTTAAGGTACTTTGCCATCACATAATAGATCAAAATCTCACAGAAAGAAAAAAGTAATAGGATCCATATCTGTCACATGCTGAACTTTCTGAACTACTAAGGCCAAACTGCCCTTTTTTCAATCTATTATCTAACATTTCTTTTAATCCCAAACTATTTGCCCACTTTAAATTTTTAAATAGTTTAAAGATGAACAAAAATAAAATTGTTCAATGAATAGAAATGCTTCAAGAAAACAAAATCGCTTACATGCAGACCCAGATCCCTGCCTTCTCTGAA
The DNA here is from genome assembly GCF_000690775.1 of Eurypyga helias. Taxonomy (NCBI): domain Eukaryota; kingdom Metazoa; phylum Chordata; class Aves; order Eurypygiformes; family Eurypygidae; genus Eurypyga; species Eurypyga helias. The sequence goes on along the minus strand of NW_010270250.1, from coordinate 14,974 downwards.
AGAATGATTTTTCAACTGCACTTCTTCATTTGCTTGAAGTGAAGGAAATGTATGATCACTAAGTAGATGCAATCTCCCACATTTTACAAGCCTTATCTTCTTCACAGAAACAGTAAGCAAACCTCAGAGGGAATATAGTATTTGTTTATCAGATCCATAAACTTACAGGTTAAGTTAATCTCATTCCACTGACAAAGCATATGATCAGTAATTAGAGGTATTAGTAAAATGGGAATAAAATAAGAAACTATGTACTTTTAATTTAAAAATGGAAGTAAACAGTGACAGTAAGAACTGTAGAAGAATACAATTTTTCTATAGAAAATGAAATCATTACAAGTTCTGCTGCCTCAGTGGGATTCATATTAATTATCAGAATATGACAAAAAATAATAAGACAGTTAACTGATGAAAAATGTCACATCTGATTCGATATGGATCCACCTTTTAAATATAGGAGATAAAAAGTATTGGTTCAGTTTTGGATTCTGAAGGTAATTTGAAATGTAAGCACTCTTGACAAAAAATATGCTTTATCTTTGTCTGAAAGTGTTATCAGGTATTTTGAAACAGTAAATACACTAAGTGTCTTTGCTGGTTTTAGTCAGGACAGAGTTAATTTTCATCACAGTAGCTGGTATGAAGCTGTTTTGTGGATTTACACTAAGAAGAGTACTGATAACACTGGTGGTTTTAGTTGTTGAGTTTTTGTACCAATTCAAGGACTTTTCATCTTCAAATACTGCACTTGGGTTCCCAACTTTGTCATTACAAGCAGTGTATGGGACACGCACACACACTGGACAGCTAACCCAAGCTGACCAAAGGGGTGTTTCATTACACTGAATGTCATGCTCATTATATAAGCCGGAGGTGGGTTGGGAGACTATAGGGTTTTTTGGTCAGTAGTTCGTTGTTCATTAGCCAGTTGGTGGGTCAGTTGACTTCCTTACTCGTGCTATCACATATAGGTCTTGTTCAGGCTATGGTGCAATCATTCTCCCAGGCTCTGGCTCTCAGACTCTCTCACTCTGACTCTTGCTACTCAGGATCTGGTTGTTCATCAGTCGATTGGTGGTGAGCAGTTATAAAATTTGCTTTATTTTCCATTATTTTTATTACATATTATTAGTAGTAACATTAGTATTATTATTGTTAGTATTATTAGTTTCACTATTTTCTTTATTTATATTCAATTACTAAATTGTTCTTATCCCAGCCCACAAATTTTCTTGTCTTTTCCTTCGTTTCTCCTCCTCCACTTGAAGGAGAGGGAGGTGAGCGAGTGGCTGTGTAGTACTTAATTGCGAGCTGTGAGTAAACCACGACAGTGGCCCACAAATTTCTGAATCTTCTGATAGACAGAATTTAGTTATTCCCACTAAGGTCCATGACAAAATAACCACACTGAACTTGATACTCAGTGTCACTGCTAATGTTATGCATGTGGAAAACAACAGGAAACAATCATGAACTGGCTTGCAGCTAATGTGAGCATAGCACTTTCTTTCTTCTGAATGTGAGGAAGGGGGAGTGGACTTTTATCTCCCTAGCAGATATTATCTGGGAAGTGATAAATTCACTTTCACATCCCTTGTTTATCTGTTTTAGAAATAAGTAGGGAAGGGAAGGGGGGAGAGTGGGAGTGACTGAAAGAGGAGAAGCACAAATCTTGGAGAAGCGCAGACACAAGCCATTAGAGAAGCTTGGCTGCCTGTGTAACCACAGCCTCAGGCAGCTGAATGCATGCCCAGAGCAGAAATGGAGACACAAAGGGATTTGCGTGCTTAAGGATTATCCTGAAGTTGAGAGAAGGCTTAAGAATGCTTAAATGTTGAAGTTTCTTGCCTATGTTTCTCTAGTGCCAAGAAAGCAAAATAAAGTCAAAAGTTTCCTCTTTCCTTTGTCTGAGACATGGTTAAAATATTTCTTGTTGTAGTTTCTTATATTTGGAAGCAAAACTAAAAAGTTATGTCTTTAATTTTGATAAAGCAGGCTAACATTTATTCTGGAGTTTAACTTAAAATGAGCAGCTGGGAATCATATGATGCAGCTGAAGGAAAGAGATGGGAGTTTGCTCAATGAACGCAACTGCTTTGGAATACTATAGTTAGAGAAATAGTCTTTAAATAGCTGAGCCTCAAAACAATTAAGGTTTTACAGATTTAGATCAGAATTATACATGCGGAGAAGAGAGAGAAGCATGTGCATTTTGCAGCATACTGTTTGTTGCATTAGGCTTTTGCCTGTTAAGATGTTACTGATTTGAGCTGTCTCCTAGAATAGCAGCACTGTGTGCAATTACAATCAATCAAAAAAAAAAAAATCATCTGTTTCTGGTGGCTGAGGCCAAGGTAGAAGCACAACTCTATTTTCTGTATGCTAAATGTTCATTGAACATTTATTAATTAATATAAATCTTTTATCAGTTAGTCTGCAAAACTGAATGATGGAAAACATTCAAAGCCCAGTGGTCTGTTCTGAACAACTGGGCTGTGCCCTAATAACTGTCCTTAAGTATCTTTCTCCCTCTGGGCTCAGACCTACACAGATTTGCCATAAATAGAAGTGATGTGCAAAGCTAGTAGAGTATTACTTTAGTAGTGTTCCTTTCATCTCAGGGATGTAATGGATGAGGTAGGTCATGTGAACCAAAAGATTCAATTCCATATTGAAAGAAATACAAATATCTGCTCTAACATATTCTTCCTGCAAAGGTGTTCATATAGAGGCCATATCACACAAGTACATGTATTGTGTAGGATGCTGCTTGCAGTTTTTGCATGTAAACTCTTGTTACTGAAATTACATTTTTCTTGGGCACATTTGTTTTTACATGTTAGCAGCTGTGCAGGCTCTGTGCTTACAGCATAGTAAAGCAGATGATTATTGCTCCATACTACACCAGGTGCATCCATATGCTGGGTGAAATGCTCCAGTATGACAGCCAGGTTTAAGACAATATTTAAAAAGAAAGATATATGCCTCCTTCATGATATTGCATGATGGTCAACATGCAGAAGAGTGCCTGGGACCATGACTCCTGTAAACCCAGGTGTGAACAAATTACAAGGGTCACAAATTGGGAGAAGTGCCTATGTAAAAGGCAAATAGAAAACAGTTGGAATAAGCACTTAACATTTTGCCCAATGGAATGATGGAACAGATATTTAATTTTTAGAATTAAGTTTAGCAAGGATTAGCCAGATGTCATAGCCATTATATTTGTTGAAGACTTTTTTAAGTCACAGTAAAGCAATTTTATCCCTAATAACAAACATTACCATATGACAAATTAAAACTATTATGGTAATTTAGGAAACAAATTTCAGACATCCTATACATGGTGCTAATACCTTTTGGGGCTGCTGGTTTTTTTTTTTTTTTTTTTGGTGGATTTTTTTACTTCATACTCCTCCAAATTTTTTTCATTATGAAGTAGACATGTTTATATTTCTAGATCTGCCTATACTCCATCCATCTACCTTGGTACTCCTGATATACAGCAGTAATAAATTCACAAAATTAATGATGAGGCTTTATCCTCTCATTGTCACAGAGGTTCAGGATGGGTGCATTCACAGAGAAGGCAGACATTCAGAACTTGTTAACCGAATATCAGCCAAAGACCTGCAGAAAACCAAATGTTTATAGGCCTTCTATAATTTGCATAGTAATATAAATTGGAAATAATAATTATCTAAAACATGGAGTGTCTGTTTCAAGTTTGGATACATGGAAATCTTAAATGCAGTTTAAGAAAAGGTACACACCATATCCTATAAAATGCTAGAAGTTCATTACTCATAAAAGAATATTTTATTATAGTCTCCTGTACACTTAATCTAGAAGGATTAAAATAAGAACTGAGGATTTTTTTTATGCTTTTATTTCTTTTTTCCCTTTCAGGAGCTTAATTTCCCTCTGGGATTTTGAAAATAAGATTCTACACCTTCTCTCAGAATATGGAGGTTCCCTGAAAGGTCTGTTGGAACACCCCAAAAATAATCTACTTTGCTCAGTTACCCAGAAACATATTTAACATTTGGTGAGCTACTGTTTGGCAAAAAACAAGAAAATTGAAGCCAGTGCCCATTTGGCTGGATTACAGAACTGTGAAAGCTATCGACTGAACTCACAGTTGATGTTCAATGAATCCATTTTGGTCAAGAAAGCATGACTGAGGCCTTTCATTACAATTCTGTCCCCACAGTGAAATGTAGTGTGATTCACATACCAGTGTGCTGAGATCTATACTGTTTTGTTGAATGATTTGGACTACTTCTGAAGACAGAGTAGTCACATACAAAAGACACAGAATTGGGACTTGCAATCGGAGTTCAGCTCCCAGTTTGTCTATCATCCAAACTGAATTGACCTTGGAATGATATAACTCATCAAACACTTGTTTTCCATTACCTTTCTTATCTATTAAGATATAAATCAAGAGAACCTTTCTATGTGTTTGTACAATACTTCACATGAACTAGCACCAGACCAGAATAAGGATGGCAAAAGTTGTTACTGCTCATAATATCAGCTCATTCCTGTTAAAAGCAATCTAAAATGGGCACAACTATGTGTGGACAAAGATGATGCATACAAAACTGGAAGCACTACACACTGTTTCAGATATAATTTCAATGGTTTCTTGGTGCTTATTTTCACTATACTGTTCTTTTTTTGCACTGTACACATAATAGTTCAAAGATTTTTTGTTTCAGTGTGATTCCAGAAATGGATTGATAAATAGTTCCATGTATACTCTTTAGCAATGTAGTGCTTGAGTGCTTATGTTTTAATCCAAAAATATCAGGAAAAGAAGAGTGATCAGCTATTTTAAATGGAACTAGTTGGGGTTTTTAATGCTGTTGTTCAGTTGCTGGCCATGACTCTGCATGTAACCCAAGGATGACTTAAAATTCTTGTTCAAATCTCTTATCTGAACACTTTAAATTATTTGATCCACTTCTAGCTGAACCACGTTTTTTACGACTAAAACATATCCTGATCTCAAGTAATCAAGTTAAAGGCTTAAATTCTGATGCATCTAAAACTGCATATTGCTCTGTTTGATTGTTTTTAAAAGGCTTTGTGGTCTTTTATAGCAATTTATCATGCCCATGTGCCAGAACTGACTCTCAGCCTGCTGCCTGCTTCACCAGCAAATTCTGATTTTCTGCACAGAACTAGAGTGTATAGTTGTTGCAAAGGGGCAACAGAAATAATGAGAGCATGTATTGATCTCATAGATTAATGACCCAAGAATAATGAATCAGTATTAGTAAATTACACGCAAAAGGAATGTGCTTTAACTGTTTTCTTTAAAGGTCCTCTAAATTTTAAGGGCAAATATTGTTTATGTGTTGTCATGACTTAGCAGAACTGACTACTTCAAACTTCAGTCTTCTCAACTTTTCCCAAAATAAAGTGCTGAAACTGAGATATAGAGGTGATTTATTTCCTAAGTTATTAATTGTTTTCAACATTACTGATGATATTACAGAATAAAAATAGTTTGTCTCAGCATGGTGCAATCATATTACTTTTTCTATTTGAAGTACTAAAACCTCAATGCATGACTATATATTGTTGCCAATTCAAGTTGCCAAATGGTTGCAACAGAATAATATTCATTTATTTCTCTGACAATTTGGTTTGGGATGCATTACAAGAGAAGAAGCAAGAGCTTAAAGGTAGCATTTCATATTCAAGCATATAAGGCAAGGTGCTTTCGATGCTGGCCTTTTGTGTATCATTTCATGGCTGCATGTGCTGGCCACACAGTCTAGGACTCACTGGAGCTGAATTGCTGTGAAAGAGTTAAGAGGAGCATCTTAGAGAGGATCTTCTAGTCCTGCAGAACTTCTTTCCTGTACACCTCCTTTGTTTTTTGTCCAGTATCTGCTTATATAAAATACAACCAGACAAGGGGGTGATCTAGGTAAAACCTACAAAGTACAGCATGAGGAAAAATTTAAAAAGACAAGACACAAGATATAGAAAATGTGTGTTTGAGTCCTTTCTGGTAACAAAATTTATTATTTTATTTGACCAAGTGTTTCCCAATGCAAATTGCTACCACTAGGTAATTTTATAAAACAATATTATTCCATGAACTGTTCTTTGAACAGTAATTAATTTGAAAGGAGGGTTTATATGGCACTCT
>NW_010270250.1:1550-8774 GCF_000690775.1 Eurypyga helias | reverse complement strand
AAGAGTGGGTGACTACTCACCAAGTCTTCAGCACTTATCCTATCATGTAGCTCTATGTGCTCAAATGACTTTTTTGCTTAGGGTGCAAAGCCTACCTCACTTTCAACCATGAGTTGGTTAAAAATTAAGGGTATTTCATTCAGAGCTTTTAGGGAATTCTCAGGCACCTAAGACTGATTCTGGGTCATTAGTTCACCTTTCTGGTAAGCAGATACACATTCAAATAGCTGCAAAGTGTTCAGCTACCTGTCTTTCAGTGAGAAGTGCACAGATGCACTCCTGCACATTGGCACAATAATGTACCCATGGGACACTAAAATTTCCATTACCTTTTCTATCCTTTTAACCTGTATTTGTGCTTTGAAGTGTCATAGATTTAGGATGCAAAACCATGGAACAGCTGTAGAGCCAGTCTAGTTAAATACCAAATATACTGTCACTTCCCTTCTAACAGTATAATTAAACAGGAGTTAGAATTTGCAATGTCTTGACATTTTATCATTAAAGATGGACAGGGGAGAACTAGAAAAAAAAAATTAAAAGCTTTTGTGATGTCAGTTAATTCCATGAAGTTACTCAGAAATGTGGCTTCTTGTTACATCCAAGATATAAGGAATTTAGTGCCTTTTAATTTTCTTTTCTCTTTTCAATGTACAAAGTTTAGCAGGTGTTTATTTTCCATTATGTCTTTTCATTTTATATCTTGCTTCACTGTTATACTTTTCCAGCTGTTACTTTGAAAAAATAATTACAATTCAGTCAAGTAAATGCACAATGGTGGGTTCTACAGTTTGGTAAAATCTCTTGTACAGCTTCTGAAAAAAGATTTTCACCTTATTTAGATGGGTTTAGATTGTTTTCCTGCTCTACTCTCCCTAAGAATTGTCGTTGTGGTATAGCTTACATTATGCATACTGGGACAGAGACTTTCTGCAGGATTTGCCACCGAGATGACACATTCTCATCTTGGCAGGTGACACCATGGAGATGGCATATTATCCACCAGCAAATACCTATGGGAAACTTATAATTAACTAATCTTCTATGATCAGTATGGTTGCTATAGTTTAGTTACAGTTTAGTTTTTAATTTCTCAGTAGTATGCTGCAGCCAAACATGGATACTAATACAAATTTCTAGGCATTCTTATTTATTTTTCCTCAGGCATTGAGACCATGGGAAAGAAGAGGCTGGGATGGGAGGGTTATTCTCTTTTTTTTTTTTTTTTTCTTTTTTCTGGGAAGAGGAAGACACTGTCCATTTTGGGGTGTGGGGAATTGGGAGGGAACTCAATGAAAGCAAGCAAAAATGAAAGATGTAACATATTTACATGATTGTAGAAAATATTTCATCTTAGTAGTCTGCAAATCATATAAATGTCTTCAATGCAAGTATAGGATAAACTGAAACAGAGGGAGTATATAAGCATACCTAATTGACTTTGAATTGCTGAAGGAGTTCAAGCAGTACATATCATGTTCAAAAAGAACTAGATATTAGAAACATGTTATAGTAAGGATTGTAGAGTATTCAGAAAGATCACACTCTGCATTAGGAACAAATCCTGTGCTCAGTGCTTAGAGTGGTACAGAAACAACTTACTGTAATATGTTGTTCACTTTAGACTGTGTGCTTACATTTTTTATTGTTGTGGACTTCTGAGAGGTGATTCTTTTCTACCTTTTGCCTGGGTCAAAGGACTTCAGACTGTTGAGAAGTTTGCTTTTTGCTTGCAAAATATAACAAAGATATTTATCTAACAAATCACACCAACAGTATTCATTGTCTGATTATAGGTTCATTGTAGCTTTTCACTTGTTATACTTCTCTGTAATCTGTGATTTTAAACATTCCTCTATAGACACAGATGTAGCTAAATCCTGATTTCCATCCACTAGCAATTTTAAAATATTTTTAGTGTCTTCTATGTGAGGAATGAAGAGCACTGTGGAACAACTATAGCAGGAGTCTAGAGACATTAAACAGCCAGCGTAACTTGTCAGGTTAGTTTCATTTCCTCTAATGAAAACAGTAGGTCAAACAGGCTTTTCTTTCATCCCCATGTTAAAGCCATAGATGAAGATGGAACTCTGGCATGGCTAGGCAGGGGTGATTTTTCTGCATTGTTGTGAAGGAATGGAAAGCTCATTATTCTCAAATGTGTGGTGCCGACACCATCTTGTCCTACTGCACTCCATTTTCAGCTCCAGAGATCCATGTCCTCCTGGAAGAAAATACCATCTGAATATTTCCCAGTAGCCAGAACTATCTTTGCAGTGAGTATGACTTTAGAAAGGACTATAGATGCTCAAAACAGGTCCACAAGAGAAAAACAATGCTTGGGATACTTGATGTAGCTGTGATTTGCCTTTTAAGACTACATAGGGCATGAAACAATTAGTCTCAAGGATCTGGACCGACATGATTTTTCTCTTTAGTAAACAATCATCTACATGGAGTATCAATATGAATCAACAATGTATATACATGTACATATTTAAAACCCAAAACATTAAAAAATGAAACTTTCACCTTATTTTCCTCTTGTGATATCCAAATTTCAAACAGTACAATTATAGTCCATTTCCAACTTCAATGGTTAATTCTTCCACTCTCATTTTATGGCACTGGATGGGTCCTGAATAGTCAAATATAGAAAAAACTACATAATTTTATGAGATTATTGCTTTACCTCACCATATATGCCCTTTACACGGGGTAAAATATTGACAGGCATATTTCTGTTTCAGTTCCTTCCTTCTCTGATGAAGACGGATTTTCTTTATTATTCTATGAAATTTAATTTTTTTATCACAAATTATCTTACATTAACATTTTAATTATTCCTGGGCTTTACAGTGACTGTCTCACTGCTCTGTAGTGATTAGCTCTTTGGTTTTTTTGCTGCCAGACCTTATTGCAGTAGAAACCATGTTGCTAAAAACATACAGCAAAAGAAGTCAAATTAATGAAGAAACTATTCCTTATTCTCTGAGATAAACAAATAATCTTCATTTGTGGATAACAGGATATGTTACAATGATTATTTCTATAGAAAAGCTATGTCTGTTAATCAACAGTTGGCCTGAGCCAGGTTTTGTCTCATATGAAAAGATAATGAAACTTTGGAATATGACAGGTTGCATTTTGAGTAGAACATTTAAATAAAAATAAAACCTTCTGATCTTTAATTTTGAAGTCAATGACAGGTGAAACAGTTATAATAAGAATCTGTTCTGAGAAAGGTGTTAAAAATAAGAAGTCAACACACACAAAAAAACCCAACCAAACAAACAGAAAAAACCCCAAACCAAAACCAAAACCACCCAACCAAAAAAAACTTTTCCAGAAAAGTAAAATATTAACCCTGGGGAAATGGAACACACAAAATAAACCATCTTCCCTGATGTTCCATAAGTTTTGTGTAACTCAGTGTTAACCTGATATCTTCTAGCAGAAAACTCTAGGTCTCTACATTGAATCAAAGAATTTGTTTTCTTCACCTCACTTCTAAATGAAGTTGCATCTTGGAAGGGTCAGTAGGTGAGTCCTGGCCTATAAAAAAGATTTTCATTCATAATAGCACAGTGTTTCAAAAACTAGAGTAGACAGACCATCAGCTTCTCTGATTTAATACATTCTATTATTTGCTCCAGAAAGAAGAAAATGTTTTATACAAGATGGTCCCAGACAATATGACATATGGATACAGAGAACAGGATGATAGACGATTTAGAGGCATTTAGCAAGAAAAATGTAATCAAAACAACCCTCTAAACTTCTGACAGATGCTAAATGGTAGACAAAGAAGGTCTAGAAAGTCATAGGCAATGGTTCCCATTTGAGGACCCTTATTACATTAAATGTAATCCCCATCAGCTCATCTGTCAGCAGACAAGAATCACCTGCTGAAAAGTATGCAGGTTGAGAGCAATTTTCAGTCCATATACTTTGAAACTTGACAGATAGACTCATTCTGAAACATGAATGCTCTTGTTACATATATAATTACATATATACATATATATTACATATAGAACCACATATATATCCTGTTGCACAAAATGAAGACCCAGAATAGCAAAGTAAAATTTGAAAAATTATACTTCCTGGAAGGTACTTTCCATACACAGAGTACAGATCCTGAGAAATTGTTGTATCAAAAATCTGCAAATCACTGCAAGTAATTTCAGAGTGGAAAATAATTCTGCCTCAGACCATATAGTACTATATAGTATAGAGGTTGAAGAAATAGTTTGTCATGTAACATCTTACTGAAAACATCGTGTGGAACCACCTCATCAGCATCAAGGAAATGTTAAAAAGCATTAACAAGCAATTATATTACATAGTTCTTTCTGCTATTATTTCCCTTAAAATTCTAAGATGCTAAATCAATTCAGAACATAACACATCATATGTTAGACGGTACATTACCAGGGAGGAGATATGACCTAACCTTGCTTAGCATAAAGAAATAATAGGATTTAATTGTGATTTAAAGATTATTTGAATTCACAAACTCACGTCTCAGTATACCTTTGAAATAAGTTTTCTACAGAAATTGTCTTACATGCTTTCTTTGGTTTAACAGGTCTTAATAAGATTATGCATATTTGATAATTTGTGAAATGCTTTAATTCTTACTTGATATACTAAGCAGATGACTTACTAAATGCTTTAATTTTTGTATGATATACTAAGCAGGCTTCATTCATACCCATACGAAACACCAGTAATTAGCTATATTATGTTTGGAGAGGATTTTGTAAAACTTTTAAAAATATTTTTGTTCTCCTAAATACACTTTCAAATACATGATATATATAGACTTCTTACAGGGAAAGAAAGAATACTTGGCCAAATACTGTCGACATCTATGTATGTTTTCCCTTTACAGAAACTTGTGGAAGTTGTGAATATGCCACAAATAGCTTTTTAATCTCTCTGAGACTTTCAAACACTAAAAACAGCTGTTAGCTTTTAGATACACTGTAGGAAGGTAGATCTGCTCTCTGGCAGCCCTTTCTGAGAGTTATCACAAATAGACAAAATAATTGTTGTTCTCTCTAATCTGATGCTAACTTTTTCCTCACTATATGCTGGTTTCTCACTTCTATATCAGATTTCAATTTAGTAGATTTGAAAAAATTGGTTTGCTCTACATGAAAGATGTTTCCCTGTGAAGACAGCTTCATTGAAGTTTAAACAACCTCATTGTCATCCCCAGATAATATTCCAGTATTAGTACATCTGGAATTTCCAGCTCAAGAGAAATATCAATATGAGAACACAAGCCCACAATTTAGAAAGATCTCTGATACTTAGTGGCACGTTCCCAATATCAAGCAGAATTCAAGAACTATGCATACAGGTTCCAGAACCCATGACGACACTGAACATGTGTCATTCTCTAAAATCTTCAGATGAGATCACACTTGTATCATTAACCATAGTTCTTACCTTAGCCTGGTGATTTCAATTGAATGGTTAATAAAGATGTGGCAGAGACACATATGCTGTGGGAGACAGCGTATTAGTCACATTGAAAAGTCTTTGCATAAAGCCTATTAAAAGATCAGACATCTTTGCTTTAGTTTTAAACCTTTAGCTCATACACATCCAGCCTGCTTCCCTCCCATGAGGTAAGGCTAATACATGAAAAACAGAAAGATTCTTATGGATTAGGTTGACAACTCCATGTCAAAGAGGATTACTGAGGGAAAGATGGATAAAATTATCTGTCCCTTTGGGATACATCCAACAACCTAACAAAAAATAGGGAGAAGGAAACTTGAAAAAAAATAGTGTTAATCAATGCACATCAGTTCACATTCAGCAAGGTTGCATGCCTGCCCTTCAACAAAATACTGACTTGTTTGAGTAATTAAAGTCACACGTATCCTTTGGTACATTTCTGGATAGGTGCTTTTCCTGGGAGGCGTGCTATGCTGTTACAAGTAATTTTTTTACACACATAAAATGAAAGCTCCCAGCTTAATTTGAATATTTGTCAGGGATGGAAGACTTTGAGTTTCCTCTGGATTATTACCCAGGCATGATAGAATTCAGAGTCTGACTGCAGTTGAAAAAAAAATACTGATGTGAAAAATGTATATAAAGAGAGAATTTGTTTTCATAATTGTTGAAAATAAGAAAAAAAAAACAAATGATGATTAAGGTGAATAGCTGTAGAAATTCTCTAGTAAGGTCAGAGGAAATGAAACAATTGTAAAGCCAGATTATTTTTTTTTTTTATTTGTCCATGTGGCAGCCCATTCAGACAGTTTATGTCAAATCTAAATAAATAAATAAATCTAAATGAAATTATCTGCTATGGGTCCTGTTAAAAAGCAGTGAAGCAGGCTTGAACTGTATGAATGAAGATCTTAGAAGTGCAAAAATATCAGTCTCTGATCTCTTCATATATTTTATGTAAGAAGGTGTTTGATCACTTGCATTTTTTACACCAGTTTTCATGCCTCTTCTTCCATCAGCATTCACAAGACATAAATCTGATATTAAACATACCATTCTTACTCCAGTGTGGGTTGGTTGGGGTGTTTTTTTTGTTTGTTTGGGGTTTTTTTTGTTTGTTTGTTTGTTTGTTTTGGTTTTTTTCTTTTTTCTTTTTTCTGTGGAAGATTTTGGAGCTGGAGTTAACATCTCCTATAGAGTATAGGGACCCTTGTCTCTCTTGGCTTTGCTTATCTCAAGTATAAAATCTTGCACTAGAGTCTCTGACCTCATCATTATGTCTGTAACCAGAGGAGCTAGATGTGACACAGTCCATTCTCATGCCTACGTTTCCTGTCTGACACAAGTAGTGTGTCAGTAGTTGACATAAGTAGTTGACTTGAATTAACCCAGAGCCAAAGTAAGAGCTAAAACTAATCTAGTTTCTGTGATGAGGGAATCTGGGAGTCCAAACTGATGTAATGATATAGATGCACACAGAAAGACCTTTTTAAGTGAGACTTGTAAGCATGCTTAGTGACAGGCATTTCTTCCTGTTTCACTTAGGTAAGTTATCTCAGAACTGAAAATTAACCATATTTTAATAAAACATCTTTTTATATTTTAGTATTTTTAATAGCATATCTGTATACTTTTACTCTATTTTATATACTAGACATTTCAATCCACTTAGGATGCTGCAGTTAGGGGTAGTGCATGAGCAGTAGATGTCAGTCAAACAGAAGACTTGTGTGCATGTAAGCAAAT
>NW_010270250.1:0-1508 GCF_000690775.1 Eurypyga helias | reverse complement strand
AAGAGTGTCTGCAGAACTAAGTCCACTTATTTCTTCATGTCCATTTTTCTCCATGCATCAAAGATCCTTGTCCTCCATCTGAAAAGTGAAGCACAGAATCTGCCAGGCAGTCCAAGGAACCACCTGCATCAAAATTGTATATATGCACATAGCAAAAGTTGACCTTGAGGGATGCATCATAGAATCATTGAATGGTTTGGACTGGAAGGGACCTTAAAGATCATCTAGTTCCAACATCCATGACATGGGCAGGGACACCTTCCACTAGATCACATTGCTCAAAGCCCCATCCAGCCTGGCCTTGAAGACATCCAGGGATGGGGCATCCACAACTTCTCTGGGCAACCTGTTCCAGTGCCTCACCACCCTCTCTGTGAAGAACTTCTTCCTGATATCTAATCTAAATCTCCATGCTTTCAGTTTAATCCCATTACCTCTTGGCCTGTCACTGCAGGCCTTTGTAAAAAGTATCATCCCAACTTCCTTGCAGGCCCCCTTAAAGATACTGGAAGGCTGCAATAAAGTCTCCCCACAGCTGCCTTCTCCAGGCTGAACAAGCCCAGTTCTCTCAGCCTTTCATTACAGGAGAGGTGCTCCAGCCCTCTGATTATCTTTGTAGCCTCCTCTGGACTCACTCCAACAGGTCAATCATTTTGAAACATGGAGTATCACTGAAAATCCCAGTGTATATGCACAGAAATTTCAAAGAAGAATTATTGTTATTAGTGTACAGATTTTTCCCCATAAGTTACTACTACTTGATGTCCTTGATTTTGTTCTTCTGTACCCATATATAGAAATATAATTTTGAGCACAGATGGTGAATAAAAAATGTGAAAGCCTGTTTTCCTAGAGAGGAAGGCTCTGACTGAACTTTCTCCTGCTCTTTGACTTTTACTTCAGTTCCCTGAAGAATAATGGTCGTTAAGCTGTGTCTGTTGTTGCAGGATATATTGTGTGGTGAAATGGTCTATTAAAGGGTCCATTTCAAGTGGATGGATGATGTAGTCACAACAAGGATACTACAGAGCCTTTCAGCTGGGCATACACAGAATCAGAGAATCATAGAATGGTTTGGGTTCGAAGGGACCTTAAAGATCATCTAGTCCCAATGCCACTGCCATGGACAGGGACACCTTCCACTAGACCAGGTTGCTCAAAGCCTCATCCAGCCTGGCCTTGAACACTTCCAGGGATGGGGCATCCACAGCTTCTCTGAGCAACCTGTTCCAGTGCTTCACCACCGTTTCTGTGAAGAACTTCTTTGTGATATGTAATCTAAACCTCCCCACTTTCAATTTAAACCCATTACCCCTTGTCCTGTCGCTACAGGCCCTTGTAAAAAGTCCCCTCCCAGCTTCCTTGTAGGCCCCCTTAAAGGTACTGGAAGGCTGCAATAAGGTCTCCCCGGAGCCTTCTTTTCTCCAGGCTGAACAAGCCCAGATCTCTCAGCCTTTCATCATAGAAGATCATCTCTTTCTAACCCTCCTCTGTACTCACTCCAACCA
>NW_010270249.1:12911-42461 GCF_000690775.1 Eurypyga helias | reverse complement strand
TTGCCCGGCTCTTCGAGGGGCGCGGGGAAGCCTTCCTCCCCCAGAGGTAGCCGTTGCAACACGGGGCAGCTTCAGAAAGAAGGGTCGCTGTCGCGGATCGCGCTTTAAAGATGGTATGGGGGATGAGCTCTCAAAGTAAGAGGGAAAGGGTGTAGCTAGCAATGACCGCTTTGAAAGGTTGGGTTTGCAGAACTAGTTAGAAGTTTGGAGGCGGTTTGGTGAAGATGGCTTTTGTACCGGGCTTGAACAACACGGGGTACATTTTGCCTTTTTGTACGTCTGCGGGGCTCTTCTCTCTTCCCGGGAGAGCTGCGTGTGTGGATCCAGGGGTGCTGGGTTCCCTACGCATCCAGAACTCCCGCTGAAATTAATTTAACATTTTAAGCTAACAGCGCGATTAATGGTCGCGTTCTTTAATCAGCTTTCAGTAAAGCTATACAAGAAAATCCCACTGGAACCGTTGGGATCTTTGTATGTGCAAAGAATGCAAAAGGAAACCAGTACTTTGTATGACCTTTTTTATTTAACCTGACTTACAGTAATGTCCTTTTATGTTTTTAGCGTGAAACTTCAATTCCTACAAATATCTCTCAGTGTATTTGGGTTTGCTTCTGTGACGGGTCCCCGTGGGAGGCACTGGCTGGTCACGGAGAGCCTTGCTCTCTGTAGTTGGGGGAAATACAGGCATCTTGCTCTGGATGCCTTGCGCTAGGATGAGCTGCTACCGTCCCATCACACTCTTCTCCCTTGCACCAGCTCACCTGACCCTGTGGAAAGCCAGGCCTAGGAGCCAGTGTAGCAAAAACCTAACCTGGCCCAAGCATTTTTTTTTGTTTGTTTGGTTTTGCTGCTTTGGCTTCCCGGAGGAGGGTGCAGGAAAGCTGCTGAGCCCCAGTGGCAGAGAGATGGGGGGAGGAAGGGGAGGACCACCCTTACTGATCTGTTGTCAGTGATGGTCAGATGAGTGTAGCAGGGCTGAAATCCCAGTGTCTGAGTATGGTTGTACTTCGGGTGGTTTAAACTGGCATAACCTGGTGTCACCCTGGCACCCCCTGCCCTACCTCTGCCTCTTTCCCCGCTTCCTACCAGCACGACCTCTTATGCTGCCCTGCGGTGAACTAGATCTAAGTGCTGAGCAAAACCCAGATTTAATTTTAACCTGGACCAGTTCCATGATGTGGTTCACTGGGGGGTAAGAGAAGGGGAAAGAGGGTGTGGGGAAGGTAGGGCTGCTTTTTTTAAGCTGGCAAAACTTGATATTGCTGCCAAAACTGCTTGTGGAGCTGCAGTGTGACTATAGGTGCTGCCAGCAGCTTCTCCTCCTCCCTGCCTCCCCTGGGAGCCTGTCCAGTGATTCTGCATGTAGCCTGGGGAGCCTTCCCTCCCTGGGTAAAAATGAGCCTTTGCAAATTAATCCATTAAGTGTAATGGAGCAGTTTGTAACAGAAAAATTAAGCAAGCACTTGAGTGTTTGCATAATTGTTGCTTTGGACAACAGTAAACACCATAGCACAGCACAGTGTGGGTTTTATGTAAAAAGCGTGTGTGTTTGTAAGCTCTTACAGGTTTTTGCTGTTTTCACAGTGAGTCTGTCTAGCATTTAATGCACAGGGTGAGCCAGAAGTTTTACACGCTGTCATGACAGTTGTAGTAATAAGCAATTGTCACATGGGCTTGTGACAGCAATGGGTGCTGATCCACTGGGTGAAATAGGCTGTGTGTATTTCTCAATCCCAGAGCTGGTTGAAACGTGGAAACTGGTTCCCAGCGTAAGGCAGCAAAGTCCTTGCTCCAGCCTAAGATGGGGAATCCTGCCTTTCCCTTCCTGGTTTACACTTTCCCAACATGCCACTTGTGCTGGTTCTGGTGGGCGTGAGTCAGATCAGGTCACTGCTCAGGTTGAAAATGGGCTCTCACAGGTGAAAAAACCCCAACAGTGCACTGACTGAACTGCTCCCCTTCAACGCTTGTAATAGCGTGGCCTGAAGACAGGAGATGGAAATCCACGGCCAGAGATGGAGGGTGCTGTGAGACCACCCGTTTTTGTGGCAGTGCACTTTTAGATGGCATTGATAGTGCAGTTGCTCCTTCCATTCCTCTTATTGCAGTCCCTAGAAGAGCTGGCAAAAAGTATTCCTTTTGGTGCTCGGGTCCCGGGGAGCACTTGCTGTCTCATGATAGTCAGAATACTTACAGTAGGGATCCATCTGGGAGTCATAACTGTTGCTGCAAGTGCAAATAATAATTAGCTTGTACTACTTCTTGCCCAGAGAAGAGAGGTAGGCCATGTGTTTGCGTGGGTGGAATTGATTTATGGCATTTGGGCACTCCCCCCCTTGGGTCACAGAGGAGACGGTGAGTTGGTTGAAGGACTGGGTTTTTTTGTTTGATTTTTAATAGCAGATGTGCTTCCAAAACCTGCATTTGTTAGCCAGATCTGAGCTCTTCCATGCTCAGCTGATGGCGTTAAACCACCAAGCCCTCCTGAAGACCTCACGATCACTTTCCGTGGGATGCGTGCAGAGGGTGATGTGGGTGCTCTGCCCACGAACTGTGTGCTGTTGGCTCGTGTTTGCCGTGACAAAGTCAACTCAGATCTTTGTTTGATAGTGCATAGGCACGTCAGTGAGGATCCTTCATGCTGCTGTGAAACACCCTTGCAGATGGGCAGGGTTGCAGTAGCATTTAGAGCCGAATGTGAGATGCTGACAGTGCCAAAGTGAAATGCATTGCTTCTGAAAATGGAATAATAATATAGTAATAATATAACACAATAGAAAAATTGCAACTGTTTCTCCGTATACTGTCAAATTCTTTGTGGGACTTCTCCCCTCCTCCCCTCCACCAAACTAAGTGGCACAAAGTAATGCACTGGAAAAATTTTGACAAATGCTACCAAAGAGATTATATAATACAATAGCGAAAGAATTTATTATGAAGCCTGGTTTTGATTCAAAGGCGAAAGATTTTCCCTGGTGGATTGTGGATAGTTTATAGCTTCCTCTCCCCTCCCAAAAGCGTATGTGTTGTATTGTGTAACCGCAGAAGTATATGCTTACTCCTCTTCAGCAAATGGTTTGTGAGATCTTTAATAGCAGTTGTAAAGCTCGTAGTTTGTTGCTTGGGATAGCATAGCTGCAAATAGGTTTTACTGTCGGTGGCGATTAAAATATGAGCACTTTTCTGGGCTTTGTTTCTATTTCTTGTGGGTCATCATTAAATGTTGGAGTGTCTGGATTTAGAAGTGCTCTTTACTGCCTATAGACGTTGAGATAACGATTTCCTAGGTGATCTCATTTCCTCCTGTCTCTCTTTAGAATTGTCTATTTCTTTGTTTATTTTAAAATCAATTATTTGAAAAAGAGTAATAAAGCAAGAATAATAAATAGATTGCATGGAAGTGGTGGGTTTTTGTTTTATCCCGTTTACCACTGAAGCAAATATGTTGTGATATGCAGTTTGCCAATCAAATATGTGATATTGAGAAGTCTTAAAGTTTTTGAGGTCACGGGAAAGATCACAGCAAAGGAAGCAAGTTTGCTTCGCTTTAGGTGTAATTCTTATCACTCATCTTCAAATTTTCATTATTTTTATCGTTTGTTTGGTTCATTTTTTTCTTTTTTCTTTAGTGAAGGGTTTCTTAGTTCTAGGATGTATGTGCTTAACCTTCTCTGATGTTTGGGATATCTTAGTTCTAGGATGTATGTGCTTATATCCCAAACATCAGAGAAGGTTGTTTCTCTGCAAACAGAAATCATATCATTCCAAGGGATGAAGGGATAAAACCCTCACCGGCTGCTCACCTGCTGAGTGAACAGTGCCTTCTCTGTTGCAGTCACTTGCTGTTGGGACTGGATCAGGCGGTGTGTGGGCACAGCATAAGGGAATGGCTCCTCCTTGTTCACCTGGGATTTCCTTTTCTCTGCGTGATGCTGTGACTGTGGCCGGGTCACAGAGCCGTGGCGTTATGCAGTTGGTCACTTCTCTCGTGTCGGTAGTCTGTCAAACTGGGCCATGATGGATAAACCCTGCTTTGCCATGCCAGCGTGCCAATGATGCGAGGAGAGCCTTGATTTTGAAGGTACCAGGAGGTCCCTTGGCTGCCTTGTCGCCTGGTTGTGCTGTGTCATTTGTTAATGTGGTTTCCAACCTGCTGGCCTGCATCTTAATGGAGTTCTTCAACCACGCTAACTGACCGTGATAACTTTTGCCTGTCTAGACAGGGCCTTACTGTGTCTGATTAGATCCCAGCCTTGTGGCGTGCATCGCTGCCTGTTTCTTATAAATGTGATGAAGTAAAGGGAAAAAAGTACACATTAATAGTGCTTCGTCTGTTTTTTTGCTTTGCAATGTTAGTATAAAATGTTTATAGATGTTTATTTTTTTTGCCTGGAGTAAAATAGTTTTAGTCAAATGTCTCTAGGATGCAATTTAGAAGTGAACTTCTTATCTCCAGTTAGGAAAGAGAAGACAAATGTTCTCTTTGAGGATATTAATTGGGGCTCCACTGAAGTCTGTTATGGAAGTTTGTTGCTCACTCAAGTCAGCGACTTTTTCTCCTGTGTAAAGCAATGAATGTCTCAGAGTCATTAATAAAAATTAAAAGCAAGAAAACTGTTCTTGCTGCTTATTTTTCTTCCTTACTGCTTTCTGAAGGTGAAATAAGTTGAATTTATCTTTGTCTCAATATTTAAGCACTGTAGAGAAAAAAGTTGTATAAAATAGTTTTCTACTGTAATGAAAAAAATATTTTTATTCGTATCAGGTTTTAGAGAAACCAATCTTGACGAAATACAGTGTTTGAGACAAATTTGAGGTGGCAACATGGTCTACCTTGTCTTTTTTTTTCCTCCTATGCTTTCCCCCGGGAAAAGAGAGGTTCAGATTTTTAAGTTTCTTAACTTAAAGAAAAAACATCTTAGGAGAAAGAATTTAATTTCTAATTTTGATTTGAAAAATAAATCAGAAGCTAGTACAAATGTGCCTGCCTTTTGGTAGCTCTTAGTGTTTTAAAGTCTGTATCATGGTAACAACTGCTTCTCTTCCTTGTACTGTGTTAGAATGGATTTAGGCTTGGAGAAGAAAGGAGACGTCGAAGTGAGCAGACCCTTCTGGTGTCTTGCAGGAATGGGAAGTAAGACTACATTTTTTTGGATCTGGGAAAAGCAGTTGCAGCTTTGCTGGTGTGCAGTGCCTGCCCAGAGGAAATTCCTGCTTTACAGAGAGAGAGTGGCCAAGTAGGAGAGCATATTATTCTAATTAAATCATTTAGATTGCATCATCATCATTTGAAAGGCTCTGTGCATCTTCTGAGTATAAAAATGAGAGTTATAGATGTGTCTTGCAGGGCTGCTATGAAGAGTTGGGATACTTACATGCCAAAATGTCTGCTTCAGTTGATGCTGTAAAGTTTAAATTGCTGATTTGTTTTGATATTAGCCACTTAGTTTTTAAGAGCATTTCCATATCTCTTCAGAGGCAGGAGGCATTTTTATGTGCATTAGCCATATGCCGCATTAGTTTCCTTTATGAAACACCACAATATCAATGAAATAGCTTTTAAAAGGAAACATTAAATGCAGCTCTATAAAAATAGGACATTCGCCTCTCATTCTGGTGTTCAAGAAATGAGTCTAGTGTAGAAAGACCGAGTCCCAGGTCTGGAGCCAATGGTGGTGTAGCCGTGCTCCCACCGCTGAGCGTTCCTTTTGGCCAGTTGATGCAAATTTTACATTGACCGCCTATAGACACGACCTCCCTGTAGGTACAGAGAGATCACGTGTGGTAGTGGTACCAATAATTAGTGTATAATTGTCGTGATTTCTTGCAGAACTATATCATAGTTTTAGTGAGAGATTTGGCAGTGCTAACTCCCTGTAATCAACCTGTGTGATCATTGTATATACGCAGCAGAAAGAAGAGAAACTTGAACCATTAAGATACCATTGTTTGGAATACAAAGCTTGTTAAGTAATTATAAGCTTTCAAGCTTTACCAACTGACTGCGAGGCATCTTGTTTGAAAAAAGAAACTGTTAAAATAATTTACTTTTTTCTGTGGTTTTAAACCAACAGCAATGTTTTACTTGAATTAAAATATTTTGTATATACTTCTCTTTATCAGATCGTGGTGGGGGGAAATATTTGTTTGAAGATGTTCAAGTTTTCAAGTAAGTGACACGTTGCTTAGTTTCAGGCGTTCTAGTCTAAAGTAATTAAGTTGACATCATCAGTGGATACGTGCCTGTGTTGGGTTTGACTTGGTCTCAATGTGAGCTCCCTGAAGTTGTTCTCACTGGGTTACAAGGTGTCTCTATTGATTTGAACCTCATGCTTCTTTCATTCAAGATGCGTGCAGGCTGATGTTCACCTCCGTCCTGCTGCTCACCAGGAGGCATAATCGGATCCAGTTCAAAGGGATTCCCTTTCCATGAGCTTTCGTTTCCTGTTGCCTAACAAATCTATCGTCTGCCTCTGTAGTCCTCCCTAGCTGTCTGTCATATTCATCTGGCTGCTGGAGGAATAGGTTATAGGGGTGATCCCTGGCCCTGCTTTTTACTCTCCATGGTACCTTCAACTCAGCATCAGCTTTTGAGGAAAGTGCTAAGAAAGGGAAGGAGATTCCTAGCCTGCTGTATACGTGGTAGCAAGAAGGTATATTGTCGCTGGAAGTCCAGGAAGTTTTTCTGACACTTTGATTCTCAAAAATGGCAGCATTTGGTCCTTTCTGTAGGAGGAATGCATTTGCTCATTTAACTGCATCACGCTTTTTGTGTGTCAGCTTTGAAGTTCCAGTTGTGATGGTTCTGGTGCTAAAGCCAGAAGCTGATGTTGGAACAGGTGTGGTGTTGCTTGTTTGAGGTTCGTTCTCACTGACAAAATAAATCGGTGTCTCCTGACGATAGCGATTTCAGTAGCTATTTATCCACAGAACTGTGGCCCCTGTTTGGCATACTGTGCCTATAAAATTCTTCTTATAGGGAAAAATGATAAATGGTGTTAAGTGCTATTATGCTCTTTCCTTATCATAAAGCACAAATAGCACCTGAAAAGCCAAGTTGTTATAAATGATAGGTTTGTGGTGGTTTTTTTAAGTAGTGTAATTGCTCATGCTGACTTTTGTTCTAAACTCCTGCTTTGTCTTGGCTTTCATGACCTCATGTTCATGGTCATGGGTGAATCTTTCCTCCTGGTTTTTTTTTTCTTTGAGAGTATCCTTTTAGTTGCTGAAAGTAAAAAAAGCTTTGCCTTAACTAAGTGCGTTGGGCTCATGGAGTTCTGAATTAGGGGACTATTTTTAAGTGGTATCACAATCAAGTGGTTAAGAGCAATACAGGGAAATATCTGCACAACACTCAATACTCTCCCCTCTCTACAGTTTATCTTGTTTATTTAAGGCCAGTAGTGCATTGGACATTTGATGAAAGGGAGATGCTGCTAGCAGGCAGCTTAATCTAGAAATGCCCCCCAAAGATAATAGATTGCAGTTAGTAATAGGGATTGAACAGGGGTTTAGCATGTCATGTCAGGGCTGTGATTTTTATTTTTTGTAATTACTGTGTAGGCTGGTTTTCTCTGTATTTGTGACTGACTTGTCTCAAGCCAGGTCAAGGTCAACACAACATTACTAAGATTATTAAGATTTGTCTTATGACTGGTGAAGTGATAAGACTATTATTTTTAAATTTGCAATTGAGTTGACATTTCAGGGACATAAAATGATGTGAACTTTGATTCTCTGCAATCACAATGTAGGCTACTGATGTGAGTTGACGCTCCCTTCTTGTTGAGCAGATTTGTTGTAGTTGGCATGTTATTGCTAATAGATCGCAAATTCCTTGCGGTAGCCCTGTACTACCTTTTGCTTTTTATGAACAACCAGTTCCTAGGCTGGCAGCAGGCAGGGTAATTGTAGGGTAGTGGGCAACTAACCGTTGTATCAGCCGCTTGAAAGTGTGCAGTAGATTGCAGCAAGGCCTAATTAACAGCTACAACTGCACCATTGGGAAGTATCTGCACATACAAAGGAGTCTTGCAGTCTGCTCAGCATTGTCTTGATTATTTTACTGAGTATTGTGGACACTTGAACCCCAGTAAAAATGCTATGTATCTGATTACTTCTCCAGAATTGATCCCTTAATAGCCATCACAAATACTTAAATGCAATGTGTCTTCCTAAGGACTAGGTCAGATGAGGTTAGAATTCAGATGATGAAATCTGTGTTTTATTCTTTTTCTTTCTTTTTGGTCCAAATAGAAGTAGGAAAAAGGAGAGCTGTGCTGCTTTTTCCATTACTGAGAGAGAGTCTTCACCAGAGCACCTACCTGAAACAAAGTCAGTGCCTATTGGTTGCTTTAAAACTGTGACTTGGTGACTTTCATCAGTAGTAAAGATGACCTTTTTGCCTACTCTGTTTTGAACAACACTAATGTTGTTGTTGTTTGTGGTACTGACATGAGCCTAAAACTGCAATGAAATGACAGAAGAACAAATTAGGAAGCTTGGGACCTGTGCGCATGTACTGCTTTAGTTGCTAAGGCATAGCTCAGGTATCACTTAAGTGCGGAGTGTTTGTTTCTTCAGTAATGAAGGGTAGGTGTTAGTATTTCCTACATTTTTAAGGTGATGAAGTCTGCTTCACTTTGTAAGGTAGTAGAAGGCCTTGAGAAGAAAGTTGCCAAATGCATTGTATTGTTTAATCTTCCTGTCGAGGTATGCAACAACAGAATCACAGAATGGTTTGGGTTGGAAGGGACCTTAAAGACCATCTAGTTCCAACCCCCCTGCCATGGGCAGGGACACCTTCCACTAGACCAGGTTGCTCAAAGCCTCATCCAGCCTGGCCTTGAACACTTCCAGGGATGGGGCATCCACAGCTTCTCTGGGCAACCTGTTCCAGTGCCTCACCACCCTCTCCATGAAGAACTTCTTCCTGATATCTAATCTAACCTCCCCGCCTTCAATTTAAACCCATTACCCCTTGTCCTGTCACTACAGGCCTTTGTAAAAAGTCCCCCCACAGCTTCCTTGTAGGCCCCATACTATCATCAGTGCTGCCTAATGGAGGAAAAGAGATTTGAGTGTTATAACTGATACTCAACAATTAATGATAGCATCCTTAAAATAATTCTTTCCTAAGAGTTGTGCTTCTGCATAATGCTACGAAACCTGGGTCTTTGAGAAATGTTTTCCCTCACCTCTTTTCTCTGTTGGGAGATACCTTCTAGACATCATCTTTCTCCCCTCTATTTCTTTTGGATCTTGACAGCTTCTACATTTGGTCATGGAAAAGACATTTCCCATAGTGGTGAACTACATTAGAAAAACAAATCACCGAACAGTTGCGGTTCTCTTGTTTGACAGTTTATGGAGCAAATGCTGGCTACGCACCATTTAGCATTCTCCAAGACAAAGTACCCACACAGTGCTGCCAATTTCATTAGAGAGCCACACCAGCTACTTTTAAAATTTGGTCCTGTTTACATAGGAATTTCAGTTTTACTACCATACGCATCAAAAGGTTATTGTCTGCACACAGAGAGTCACTGTTTTTAGCAAATCTGCCTATAAATCTAAGTAACTGTAATTAAATGGAAGTCTGAATACCAGGCAAGGAATAAAACTGAGGGTCTCCCTGTGGATTATGAAGTTATGCTTAGCATGGGCTGGTTTTAAGCACCAATCAGCCAAAAAAATATTGTAATTCATCATTAGGACCTACCTTTCCAAGAAACCAAAAGTTAAATTTCAACAAACGGCGAGAGATGACTCGAGGAACAAAACCGTCACTGCGAAGTGATGATTTCTTTTTCCTCTCAAAGAAAGGTAGCTGAAATTGTTGCTGCTTTTCCAGTTCATGACACATGTGGGAATAAAAGCTGGGTGCCTGGGGATGGTGTTGGGAGAAGTATGCCCAAAAGCTTTGTTATTTTCTCAGTCACAGCATTAGCCTCTTGCTGATCCTCTATGTTTGTCTGCTTTCTCCCTTCACTCCCATTTCCATGGCCCAAGATCTGCAACAGGACCTCAGCAGGTTGAGAAGCAGGGTACAGAGTTCACATACTATACACATGAATTATATGTCCACAGTGTATCAGGCTTTGCCAGAATCTGTCTGCAGCCAAGACATAATATATAGCAACACTTCTTTAATGAGGAACATGCATCTGTTACACGTTTAGCAGAGGATATTTCTGGAGCAGTGTTAAGAAAATATGCTTTGGTTTTACAGTCCCATACCCTTCTGTCTGTCTGTAGAGATGTCATTTTTGAGTCAAAGAACAGACACAAGGGCCTTCAAAGGCTGTAAGTCTTAAAGCTGGAGGGAAGCCTAGCAGCTCTACCCACTGTAAACACAGTGTAAGTCTCATTGTCCCCTGTTTTGCTTCCCCACCCAACTCACTAAACAGTTGTGCTGTTTGGAAAGTTGAGGAAGTATTTCCAATGAAACACTTACACAAAATAGCACTTTTATTCAAGAAGTCTCACGCAAATGTATAAATTCATATTTTTCAACAGAAAAGCTGTTGCAAAACAGTGTAATTAAAAGCTAAAATGAAGTGTATTGGTTTAGTTAGATTCAACACCTTTGTTGCTTTCAGGTGAAAAAATTTTCTGTGTTAAAAACATTGACACTTGAGTCAAAAGCTGCCCTGAAATGTTTTTAGTTAGATTGATAACACAGGTGATGGGTACCAAGGGCTCCAAGATTGAAGCCGAGGCTTGGAGACAAAGCTGTGAGTGTGTGAAGGCAGCCGGGAATGAACTCTGCCTGTGTTTTGAGCCAGCTCGAAGCACTGTGAACATTGCCAGCATGTGCCAAGCCCAAGGTAGTGGTGCAGAGCTAAAGGTGATGTCCCTGCGGCTCAGTAGAGTTTATTAGTTTGGCCCAGAGCCATGCTAAGTGTTCAAAAGGCTTTTGGTTATCTGGGGGTGTGGGCAGGGATTCCTTGTGTCTGTTCAGAACAAGTTTGAACCTGTCAGCATCATAACCTATAAATATATGCTGTGAATCTGCATCTTTGATGAAAGGAGCTGCATCGTTTAGTATCTTCCCTCTCTTTGACTGCCATTGAATTTGTTAATTTTTTTTTTTTTAACCTTGTAAAGCTTGCCTCACTGTGTAAAAATATTACATGAGGAAGAAGCAAATAGTTCCTGATTTGGTGGCCATCTAAGTCCAAAACACCGAAAGATCTTTTTCTGGATTGCGTTCCACCTTTATCAAGCCTTCTGCCCTTTACCCTTTGACTCAGCAGTCTTCAGTATAAAGCTGCTTGGAAGCAGTGTTTCCATGTGGGAAGGTTAGGAGAGGTGAAGCTTTTGAACCGATGCAATCACTCCCTTCCCTATATTTGACCAAGGGCTCCTTTGTTTCCCCTGCTATCTTGGTCTGGCTTGGAGAGAGCTTTTGGAGAAAGATACAATGGTATGAGCATTCTTTCTGGTGTCTGTGCCTAGCCATTGTGTGCTTCAGGCCCTGTCCACTTCAGCTGTGCTTGGATGGCATGCTGCAGGTTCCTCTGGGAATGGTTACCAGATGACTTGAAGAGAAAGAGATGCCAAGGAGACCTCTTTAGCTGAACAGTGGGAAGTTGCATTGAAGAAATGGTGGCTTAGAGCATGTTACAGGCAGAGGTGTCATCCTCATCAGGGGTACTAGTTGAGGGCATGTTGTTGAAGCCAAGAATCAAATGGTGCAGAATTCACATCTCCTGAGGATTTCCATGATTCTGTCAGTTAAACAGCTGCAGAGAAGGTCCCCAACAGAGTGATAGCACTGAATGTTTTCCCATGAGGCATCCTACTTGGATGACTTGCGTGAAGCAGCCATCTCCACGGTGTCAGCAAGAAGAGTTTCACTTGACGTAGAGTTACCTAGGCCCTCGCTTCAACAGCGTATCTCTGGTGAGGCAGCAGAAGGCAGTGCTGTACGTGGAGAGCAGGAGGGAGGATTTGGTGCTCCTCTCCCAAAGAGGTGTGGAGGGTGAATACCCCATCTACTCTCGTTCATGTGTACAGCTTCTGCAGATCGCTTCTCTGCCAATTTCCCCATGGCATCTTGGCTCCCACCTCTGGGACTACTCTCTCTGGAGAAGTCAGTGTGTAGGCAGGTGGGCAGAAAGTGTTGCCTGCACAGTAAGCAGCAGGAAGAACCACTGCTGACTGAAAGAGGTTTGTTTTAAAACGGAGGGGGGACCTCTTCACCTGAACTTCCAAAACATGTCATTTAAATTTGTCTTCATAATTTCAGCAAGAGAGCTGTGATTTAGGTGTAATTCCCACTGTCACAAGAGGTGGAGGAGGTGGTGTGTGGAGACCCTGTGTCAATAGTGCTAGTGACACGTGGTCCTGGGGGGCAAAAAGGATCTTGTGGAGGAAATTAAGTACATGGTGGTGTATCTGTATGAGGAATGGACTGTCCTTGTGTTGGAGTGGGGAGGTGCTGTGGAGGTGGTGGCCCCTGCGCCTCACTGCCTGGGCTAGGAGAGTCAGCCTGGGCCCATCAGCCTTACCTAGGCAAGGCCACCTTTCCCCGGTCTTCCCCATCCAGGTGCATGACTTGGACTGCTCCTCTTGCCAGAGGAGAGCAGCTTTGTCCATTGGGGGTTGCAGTGGTGGCCTGGTTTCCTCCCAGACTTTGGATGTGGCTTTGCATGTTGGGGCTGGG
The DNA here is from genome assembly GCF_000690775.1 of Eurypyga helias. Taxonomy (NCBI): domain Eukaryota; kingdom Metazoa; phylum Chordata; class Aves; order Eurypygiformes; family Eurypygidae; genus Eurypyga; species Eurypyga helias. Next base: position 29,791 of record NW_010270249.1, on the reverse strand, counting down.
GAGAAGTCCAGAGCTGCATCATGTGGGAGGCGTGCTGCCAGACCTGGAAAGTGCCCTTTGTGTATAAAGCCTTGTGCCTCTTGGTGTTGCTGGGGTGGCTGCCAGCTCAGGCCTCTCTTCAGCGCTTAGACAGCAGTGCTGGTCACCCTTCTCTGGTGCTGCAGGTCACACTCAATACTTGAGAGCTTCCCTCGCCGGTTCCCTCCTCCCATGGCTTCCCACCCTGGGAGCGCTCATGTGTGGCCTGTCGGGTCTCATACCTCTCACCTCCAGCAGGCACCGGGTTAATCGAGCTCAAGGTGCTTTCTGTTCAGCTTCTTTAGCAGCAAAATAGGTCGAAGTGTGTTCAGGATGCTGTTTGAGTATATCAGAATACCTTGCAGTACTTTGCTCAACTAAATATTTTAAGGCTTTTACACTTTGGCCTGTGTTAGGATAAAAATAAGTGCAGGACTATCAGACTTTCCCCACAGGACAAAAATTCCATTTTCCAACCACCTCTAATTATTTCCATTCTGCTGTCTGGAAAGGGTCTGGAGACAATTTAGGAAGCCAGTTTACAATTGACTTGGGAAAAAATCATTTACCCTCCTGAGCCTCTTTAGATGTGCAGCCAGTGGCATGTGATCAATAGGAAATCTCACGTTCAATGATTCTGATGCTCATGGAAGGACCTTGAGACCGTGAAACTCAGCCTGTGTCTTGCTTACCTGTATGTGCAATTTTTGTGGCTATGGTGGACCAAACTGCCCGCTTGCCAGAGAGCTTTGTGCAGTGGGGGAAGTGGTGAAGGACTGTTGAAAAAATGAAAGGGGTAGCTGTGATCTGCCAAACACCTTGTTCCGAGGTGCCTGGTGTGCCATTGCCTGCTTCCTTCCCGTGGGAGCTTGGGTGACCTTACAGCTTCTGGGCCCAGCAGTGGTATTTCCAGATGTCAGTGGGGTACGCTCCCAGCTCCTGGGGTCCCTAGGGTGCCTGTCAGTAGCATCTGTACCTCCAACAAGGGGTGGAGTTACCGGGAAGGGTGCGTGTGTACCTTGGGCACCATGCCACTGCTGCTCCCAGAGCTTTCTGCCTGATCCTTGTTCTGCGGATGGATCCAGATTTTTCTTTGGCTTTCCTTACATACCAGGGCTGCATACATCATCCTGCTTGCCTCTTTAATCCTATTAGGGCTGTGTTTAACTGGGGTTAGGATTTGTCACTAATGAGTGCATTGAGGTTAGTAATTTTCAATTACACATTTCTAGCTCTCAATTAAAAAGGTGGTTGACTTTTTATATGGAGAATTTAAAATTTTTTATTTTTCATTTAGGCTGGCTGCAAATTGTAAAATTGGGACTCATGGGTGTACAGAATTAACGTTCTTAAATACTGTAAAAAAAGTGTTCTTCATGGTTAACATTTAGAATTTTATTTTAAGATTTTATGTGCTTTATGCTATGCTGGCAAATTGAAAAAATATTGGATCCTTATATGGAGAACCAACAATTTCCCACAGCCCTACTTTTTACGGTGCTGAGTGCATTTCATTTTGTGTGTGATTTTCCCCAGTTGCCAACTGACTACATCATACAGTTTTTCTGGCTTATTCTTTCTGTCTTATGACCATCAGCAGATATTTTGAGTAGCATATTATAAAGCCACAGATCCTTTTTGCTGCCTTGGATTTTGCCTGTTACCACTGGTAATGGAAAAGATTTTATTAATTTTGTGGCATCAGTAAGGGTTTCAGATGAGGCTTCGAGAGCGCCTTTGTGCGTGACCCCAGTGCTCCATGCTGGTTGCCCTACGCATTGGCAAAGGAGGGGCGGTCTCCTGCGCGTTCCTCAAATGTACTGCGAGATGGCTCTGGAGAGGGAAGAGGAAAAAGCTTGGGACTTGTAAACAGTTGAAGACGTCCTGTAGATCCTTCAGGATGATCTAAGCGTTGAAGAGACAAAGTTGGATTTGAGGTGTACTGCTGAAGTTTGAGGACAACTGGAGGAAGGAGATAGGACCAGGCACAGGGAATGGAGACATGGAATATTCTTGCACAGCAACCATGTTTTGTGGAAACATAGACTGACCGCCAGAAATTGAGTTACAGAAATCTAGGAGGAGGTAACACTGCTGTTCTGTTGCAGTTGTAGGGCTACATCTGGATTATTGCCTTCAGGTCTGGGCACTGCAGCAGTAGGAAGGAATATAATATATATAAACTATCAGGCAGCTCACAGCAGTCTTAAAAATTTATGGTGTGTAGGACATTGTGTGTATTTTGGAGAGAGTTTGTAAGAGAGTAACAAATGATCGCATACTGAAGGTTTAATCAAGTCGAGTAAGCTAAGATGTGGACGTGGGATAGTTTAGCTTAATGGTCCTGGGGAGAGGGCTAACATACTGTCTGGCATACCTGAAACCTAAAACCCTTGTGCAGAAGGGGCCGTTCCTTAAGGCGCTGCGAGGGATTACAAATGGTAAAAAATTGGAAATAGTAAGCTTAATAGCAATTTTGATCTGAATAAAAGGAAGAGCATCTTTACAGTCAGATCTCATAAGTAGTAGAGCATTTATTTGGGGAAAGGATGGGAGCCCTGTCCCCAGAGATGTTTAAATTTAGGCTATGCAGGACATCAGAATATGCAATCCTGGGAGGCAGCCCTGCACTGTCAGGAAGAGGATTGGCTGCAGTATTTGGCTGTCAGCGATGTTGTTAGAATGAAATGTTTCCTGGAATGATATGCAGGGGGTTTAACACCATAAAACATTGGGGGTTTTGTTGGTATAATGCTTGGGGTGAAAATATCAATGACTAATTGTTACTGTTAAATCTCTGAGCCAACATTTTTATTTGAGAACGTGTCCTGCAAGATCTCCACGTGCACAGTTATCTGTGTAGAGAGTGTGTCACCCAAGGCCAGTACTGATAGATCATTCACTAAACCTTGTGTTGTAAATGGCAGTGTGTATTGAGGGCTAAGAAAAGTGTGAAAGGTGACTTTTATTGCTGCTTTCACATTTGCCTTTAGTCAACTACTTTTGTCCTCTTGTGCTTTATGAATGTTGAATCCTAGTTGTGCAGGAGAGGAGATACTAATTGCCATTCATTGAATTCAAACTGACACCGTTCTTAATCGGTGGCTACTTCTTACTTGTATAAAACTGGTGTAGAAATTAAGACGTTCAGCCTTCCAGCTATGAATAGTGACAAATAGGGCTGAATGATCACAAAAAGTGTCTGCGTTATTTAAAATATACAAGGTCATCATAAAAGATTTTTCCAGTTTCTGATCTGTGCTTGACCAGTAAACCCACTTAAACATTTCTTTTTTTTCTTTTAAAACAATTTCCTTCAGTTTGGAACAGTTCTTTATTTCCTCTGATCCACATGCTGACATTGTTTTAACTTCTTGCAATATTTCAGGTTTCACTGGGATTTGTGTGTTGTAGGGAAGACAATCTCCCAAATAAAATGTTTGGTAAATATTTCAAACAGCTATGTGGAGCTAACTGGTTTTGGATGGCAGCTTGACGTTAACTTTTTGTTCACTGGTATTCTCTATATCCTCTTGAGATAGGAGGTTCTTATTGTGCAGTTATCTTCCTTAGCCAAAGGCCTTTTTATGGGGAGCTTTTGTTTTGCTGACAGTTTTTTCCATTCATCTCTATGGATTTCTTTGTAGAATTGCTGTAGTTGAGGGTGTTTGTTAGTAGAAGCTTAATTCTTAATACATCATTTACCATATTGCACTTAGTATAATGGTACAAAGTATTATTGGTAGTATATTCATCATTGTTTTGAGTAAAGTTTTTTCCATTCATTATTGGCATTTATACTAATTATATATATTATTGTATGTATTACTGATATACACACATTTGTAATACTTAGAGGTATATATAATATATAAAATCTTTCAGAGAAAAGAAAGGAATGATTAAATGGTGTCCTGAAAAGTTCATGGGAAGTCTGTGGGAGAGCTGTGTTAGTAAAGGTACAGCAAAAGTTATCTCTACTGCATCTTATCCTTGTTCCTGCCATGCATTCTGGTCTGGTTTTGCAGTAGGAGCCATAATCTCCAAAGCTTTAAGCGCTAAACCTTGAAAAGCTCCAAGTTTGTGGTTTAGCCATGTGAGCTCTTGGCTATCACATGGATAATAGACATTCCCTTTTGCATTCCCCGCATAAAAAGCGAGTCAACTGGAAGCGTGTTTGTACTAAGCCACCTCAGAGTTTTCATCTGAATTAAGGCTAGATAATAAGTTCTTTAAGAGTGAATTTGCACAGAAAGGTCAGATTTCTTTTTTTGTTCAGGTATAATTTGACAGCTCTAGTTTAATCTCTATTAAATTTACTCTTTTATTTCATCTGACTGAATTGGAGTGTGGTTAATTCGTATGCATCTTCATAAACAACCAAAAACTTCCATATGGAATTTAGATTAGATAAGGTTCCAGGAAATGAGAATGAGCCTTAGATGTGAATGACTGTAAACATGCTTAAAGAGTAATTCTGTAAGAATTAAATATTGTTTAGGGTTAATTCTGCTGATATTTTTTTCTTTTATACTGTGAACAGTGTAATTTGAGTCCTAAAATCAGATGCATATCACTGCAATGCTTTGCTGCCTGTAGCAATTCATAGGCTGTGCTACTTTACACAGCAAGGCAATCGGTGATGTGCAAAAAAAAGCCAACAAAACAGAATCACTGACAGCCAGAAACCCCTGGAGAAGTTTTTTTAGTGGGTGAGGATTTTGTGTCCTAGCTGATTTGGAGTAGGAGGCAATGCCTTTGACACTGGGTCACTGCTCTGAAGGCAGGGCGCCAATTCTCTGGAGTTCTTGTGGTGGAAAAGCCATTTAGTCAATCATCCTTAAGCAAGTGAATGTTTGGCACTCACTGCCTGTCCACATGGTAACACCACGCTTTCTGATGCATCCTTTTTTTATCTTTAATTAGAATAGCATCTTCAGCTGCATGAAACTATTGGTTGTTCCAGTGAGCCCAGTATATACACAGCATCAAGTGTGTGACTATTTCTAGTGGTTTAGAAGGTAGCAGGCTTGTGCCTCTCTGTTTTCGAGCTCATGTGACAGAAGAATATCAGCTTGTCATCCAGTCTAGCAGTCCCATTTGGGTTTGTACTTATTCTTCAAAAAGAAACGTTTCACCTTGAGTGTTTTGTTATTCTTGCAGGTTTTGATCTGTTTTGGTTTTACTTCTGCAGGCAAGTAACTATTGTAATTAGAGTTAGATGCTTTCTTGGCTTTCTGTTCCCAGCAAATACGTGTTAACACATCATTCTCCTGAACTACTCCATCAAGGTTTCCTGATGCATCCTTTCTTTTCTTGATTGTGGATGTATTTTTTTGGTATTTGTTATTAAAGCTGCATGCGGGTTTATGATTCTTTGAACCCACCAAGATAGTGGCTCTTTTTTAAGAGTTTGTTTTGTAAGTGGTTGCCATGGTGTCTGGTACAAACATCCTCATTATTTTTTCAGATTTTTTTACCAGGTTTATGTTACACTGTACACTTAACTTTTTTCTGAAATGCAAAACCATAGAGAGGATAAATTTCTGAATTATGAAACATGCTCTTAATGTTTCAGAAATGGTAATAAAGACAGATTGTGAAGTGTGTTCAGCATGACGATGTCAATGTATCTGGGCTTTTTTTTTTGTTTGGTGGATTCATTAACACTTCCTCAAGTGGAATTCTGCAAATTACATGTTGGGAAGTACTATAAATTTGTCAAGTAACTAATACCTTCAATAGTAACTTGCTAGTCAAGGTATACTAAATTGTGTATTTTAATAACCAGAATTGATTAAATGTCGAGATCATCCTAGGAATAAAAGGTTAATAATAGGATGCAGAAGTTTGAAGATGTTTGTAAAGTAAGCAGAGAAGTAACCCAGTAGCAGTACTGGATGGGTCACAGGTTGGGGCAGTTCATTCAAGCTCTGCAGACCAGACACTACTGTCATTTTACAGATGTGCAAGCTGAGATGCAGAAAGTTAAATACAAGCTAGTCATGGCACTGTCAGCAAACACAGATGATTTAATACTACCATGATTAGCCAAATGCAGGATAACTAGATGGCAAATGTGCACTGATTATTTTCTTCATTTTCAACCCCCTCGGTTCTAGTGTTTGTGTGTGTCAGGGCACTGTCATGGGGAGAGGCTGAAGACCTGCCTGGTGCATGAAGCTGGTCCTTCAGATAAGACAAAGTGTTTTAAAGGAAAAGTGGAAGAGTTTTGACATAGTGTTTTTCGTTGTTTAGATGGAGAGAAACCTCTTGGAAGACGTCACTGTAGCCAGTCATCACCGATGGTTGAGTTGCTTAATAGCTGTGACACTGCAGCACATGCTCTGTCCTCAGACTAGTACCCTGAACTTCATGGGACCTGCAATAAGCAGAGCTGCAAACACTAGTGTAGCTCATGGGCCAGTTGCATTTTTCACCCCTGTTGAGACATTTAATGTGCTCTGTTTGTCCTTTCCTGGCCATCTTCAGTTTTGGCTGTGAAGTATTTGATGCAATAGCAGCATACGTTTATGCCAGCAGTGAAGCAGTCGTGATGTCTTCTCAGTACCTCATGTTAATGTCGTCTTGCCTTGGGAGTATTACAAGCTGGCTGAATGTAGATAAGCTAGGAAGGTTGGGAGTCTGAAGCCATCATCTGATCTTTCGTTGATGTAAAGGAATTCCTGTGGCTAAAATAATCAAAGTTTTCCATGTCTTCTCAAAAGGTTCAAGAAAATGGCAAACTTTTTTTCCTACTCTCCCCACCCACATTTTCTATGTATGTGTGCAGTGTGTGTGCAGCTTCCCCTCTGTGCCTCTCATACAAGTCACTGACTTCTTGAGTACAGCTTCTGCGGAGTAGTTAATGGACTTAAGGATTTTCTTTTTTAAATTAATTATATTAATCTTTTTGGGTTTTCTCCCCATTGCCACTGAGATTTATGGACACCTTCTGCCCTCTGGTAATCCCATCAACTTTGAGTGGTTTCCAAAAGACCCTTGGGGACCTTTTCTGAATCTCCTCTCTTTTACGCCCTACTGGCCATACTTCAGTCCTTAAAAGGATTAAAAAAAGAAAAAGTGCACTGCCTGGTTCATTGGGCAATTTGTCAGGCCATTAAGATAACTCATAATGGTGTCGACACCATTGTGTATAAAAAACAGTGAAGTGGGGGGAACAGGGGTTTGGGTCTCACTTCAAAACAAAGTGGATTTCATTAACAGGTCCTGTACATCTTTTGCCGATGCTCCAACTTGCTTTGTGGGGAAGGGATCATGTAGTTTTTCTCTGCTGTTACAGCTTGCTGTAGAGCTCATTAAAGTCAATGGAAGTCTTTCAATCAGTCTTAGTGAGTGATGCCTGCAATCTTCTTGTAATGCACAACTAGGTAAACGCTGTTTATTTTTCTGTTGCTATTACATAGAGATTATGGGATGATCAGAGCTAAGGTAAAAATGCTCAACAGTAGTAGCCGCAGTCCTGTGCAGCTTCCATGTCTGAGGGACGTGCAGGAGGAGTGACCGATGGTTGGGTCGGGCTGCCAGGTTTCACCCAACCCTCAGCCCCCTCCTCACCCTTCTCTTGGCTGCTCTCCTGGCGTGCTGGATGGGCTGCCAGCAGCAAGGTTTGCTAGCCACGGGGTGGAATGTGTGGGATGACTGGGAAACAGTAAAGTGTAAGGGGAATTTAGGAATTGAATAGGGCAGGGACCTCTCAGATTTACATGAATTTACACGCTACTGCTATATATGTACCAAGCATAAATGCACTCTGTTTCAAAGGGATTAAATGGTTAACTTCAAAATGCCTTGTGTGCTGAGCGTGGTCTAGATGGTTTAGAGCTGTAAGCGTGCAAAAGGTTTACTTGCACAATTGATTTATATGTTCATTTATGTTCTTGAATATTGAGAACAGGCAAGGAATTAGCAGTGTTGCATGAGCACATTTTTCACCTTATATGGAGAATTGCCTGCCACTTATCAAGCAGGGTCAGATTTGCTGTTATTGTCACATTCCTTAAAGTTGGAAGAAATCACATTTCTCTGCCTAAAGAGTCAATTTGTGAGCTTATGGTTTTGGAGTTTGAATAGTGGTTTTTTATCCAGGAATTGTTGGGATGGGCAGCGCTTCTTCAGGAAAAATAGCAACGTGCAAATTTTCACTGCCGTGTCACGGAGTTCATTCCTCAGCTTGGGCGGAGAAACTTAGATGCTTGCAAAGGAAAATATGTTTCTGTTTGGAGTCGTCTGGAGTTCCTCTTGGCTGGCTCTTCGGTCCTGAAGAACGCAACAGGAAGGAAGGTCTTGGGGAACAAAGGGAAAGACCTGCAAATCACGTACTTGTGGCATTCAAGGGAGGAAGCCTCACCGCTCAGTGTTGTCTTTTTATTGCTGCTAGGCTGGCTGGTGTTTGAAGCAGCCTTTTCATGGGCTTGTTCAGACAGTGACTGACAGCTGTTAGCTGTGAAGTCCTCAACCTGCTGTGGAAATAGCTACGTCACAAATCTCTCACCTGAGAGTGAGGTTAAACAAGTGGAAAATATGAAAGTGGAGATGAATTGTTTGTTTAGTCACTGATATCTTGGATTAGAGAAGCTGGACAAAAGACCGAACAAAAACTTAAGAGGTTAAGAAGGTGATGATTATAAAATTTCTTTTTGTGATGGTGTAAAAATACAGCACAGAAGTGCCAACGATGTCTGTGTTCACTGAAATACTTGAATTTGGAAGGTTGGGGGGGTCAGTATCAGGTCTGACTTAGTCAAGTGTCTCAAATTTAAAAAAAGAAATACTTTCTGCCTGAAATATTTCTGACATCATGGCGAGACTTCCTGCCCTACTGAATGCCTACTGCTGCTGCTTGTTTTTTGGGTATGTAGACCTCTCTACCACTCTTGTGACCTGAGTTTGCACTGTGATTATAGAGATTTTTCTATGGTGCTACTTGGGAAATAAAAAATAAAATACTTCAAAATGGTAGTGATTAGGTGCCACGATTAGAGAACCTGGCCTGAAATTGCTGTTGCTGATTTCACTTTCATGCAGATCCAGAAGAGTGAACTGGAAAATGATACTCAGGTTTTTCTTTCTCCATAAAGGCAATGTTGGCTGCATATTTTTTTTTTTTGAATAATAAGATGTAAGGAAGAATTCATGAGCCTAGGAACATTTGAGTCCAGCAGAAACAAAGGGTAGTTTATATGGCTAAATACTTTGAAAAACCAACATTTGAAACGTTTAGCCAAGTGGTTGCATTGAAGTCTCCGTGCAATTTTGAGGGGGAAGGGCAAAAGATACGGATTTTTATTTTCTGTTTGCTTGTTTGTGGTTTTCCCATTCTTCCCCTTTTATGGCTCACCAGAAAAGAACCAGATTTCTTATCGTGTATGGATATAAAAGATCTTAAACTACATATCTTTATTTTTAGGACTCCACCCTTGGGCTTTGGATTTTGTGAACAGCTATTTCAGTGAATTTACATCTATATGGGGAGACTGGCAAATTGAATACTGTGCAAATCCACGTTTTAAAAAAAGCAATTGCTATTATAGAAGGTAAATGATATCATAAGAAAGCCAAGTTAAAAAGATTGCATTTTTGCTTGCTACTAAGGGAATGATCAATGCTTCCTGCTGGCTTTTGCACCCTGCAATTGGAAATCCTGGCATCCAAAAGGTTTAAATAATGTTAGGTTTTGTGACCGGTTGGCGCTATATAATACTGGGACTGGGGTGACTTAAATATACGGAGCGTGGGCCAATCCCAAGTCCTTTCTCAGGCAGAACACCCACTGAAATCACATTTAAGTGTCGTCAGTGAAAGCTTTGCCAAAGAAATCACTATGGATTTGACCCCAAAGTTATTACTACTAAATTTCATATGTAAGCCTTTCATTATTGTGTTTTTTAAGAATGGAGTACTCCAATGAATCCTGGAATTCATTATAACTTTAGGTTTTTACTAGGGTATTAGCCTCTTAAACAGCAAAAAAAATTTCTTCCTATTTCCCCACCCCCCACCCCACTTTTTATCATTGCTTAAAGAGAGGTAGGAAATATATTCTGTGGCTCAGGTTTGTTTTACTTCAGGCTAGCAATTTACTGAGGTGTCTTAAGTTAGGAGCTTGGTCTTCCAGCCTCTCCATATGCACAGTGGAAAGGGTCATATCCAGAAGGGATTTTGCTCAGTGTCATCTTCTGGCTGTGACTCCCCCACCTACCCACCCTGTCAGCCCCAGGAGTGGTGTGGGGTGCACTGATTTAGGAACCCAGAGGGATGTGTTTGGTAGTTGAAGGACTTGTTGTGATTTGTGATATAAGCCATACATAATTTGCTTCAAAATTGCTTTTTAGGAGTTAGCTGGTTGATTTTTTTTTTTCTTTCTTTCTTTCCTCCATGGATGATGAGGATTGATACAGCTGCATCCTTTATTACAGAAAATCCCATGTTGTGTTAGGTCCCTTGTGAGGTCTCCAGTCTCTCTTGCTCTCATATGCTTTGTGTCTCTGGCTTTGGTCCCTTCCTGCAGGCTGCAGGTTTGGATCTCATGAAGTGTTTTGTGAGTTGTGATGTGGATGGATGGATTATATGATCCACAGACATTTCAGACCGGATGTCTGCAGTGCCTGGCTGCTTGTGGCAGGACTGCCTCAACCAGGTGGTCCCTTCCTGGCCTTGAATCCCAAGAGAGAGATTTTCAGCACAGAAATCTGGATGCTTCATACTTTATATTGCTAAAACTGCAGTAATCATGCCTTTCCCTATTTTTAAAATATCAAAGCAACAACAGCAGAAAGGATGAGCCATTAGTGCTTTGTTATGCCTTTACATTTCTAACTATGTAATACAATATTATATAAAATATGGTAGATAGAGGTGGTAGGCACGCCTGTAAGCACGCCTCCCATATTCTAACATCTTATTTCCACCTGTGTTTAGTTCTTGCCAGCCTTCGGTCATTCAAAATTTCCACAGTGATTTTTCTGCTGCAGGCTGAAACCTCTTGGAAAGGCTTTCAGTGTAAGAACTCCAACTGTTTTTAAAAGAAGGCATTACAGAAAATTAGGGAGGTTTGTCAACTTTACTTTAGCCAGCCATTCCTTCAAAGAGTTGTTACGCCTTCAGGGAGTAGAGGGGGGAGTTGGGGTGCTTTTTGCAGCCCCGTGGAAATTAACCCAGATTCACCAACCTACCAGAGTTGGTGAAAATTGTTATCCGCAGGTGCTCCCAAGAGCAGGTTAGAGGCTTGCTGATAGAATCTTTGAATACTCCTACTTTATAAAACATGCTTTAACCCCACCAGCCTCTGTCTGTGCCTGGGGCGATGAGTACGATGGGTGGTACGGAGCACCCAGCTGGGTAGCTCCACGGTTCCTGCTGCTTCTGCTTTGTTGGAGGAAGAGGTATCGGGGTGTTTAATAGTTTTCCAAATTCACTAAAGCTTTATGCCAAGCATACTTGAACAATAATTTAAATCACTACTGTCTTACTAGTTGTCATTCATGCAGTTCATTTCTGCTGAAGCAGAGAGTAGAATATATACTCTGGTCCATATACCACTCTTGGGAGTGCCTAAGATGAGAGGTGTGATGCCAGAAGTTTGGGAACAAGGTTTGAAAAATAACTTTATCTTCTACCTTTCTTTCGCCCAGATTGCAGGGAGGCTCTAGTACTGCCAGGCTTTAGGATTTTACAGATCATTCTTTATTTTAAAGTCACAACTCTAGGAGACATGACTTCCTTAGAGGGGATAGATCTATTTTATTTAAAAATAGCTAAGCATAAAAATACTACTAGGATGTTTAATGAAGATTGAAATAAAACAACAAAATCAAGAATCTAATGCATGTTAGCTTTAAGCTATTGAAGAAATCAGGATAACACAGGTGGTTGACTGGAGGCTGTTTTGCAAGACTGAGGTGAGGCCTGAGTCATTTGGCAAGGTGGGAATGAAGCTGCTGCTGCTATGTCAGCATTGCTCCAGTCAGGGTCTGAATGCTTCATGTTAGTTTGGGTTCCCTCCTCCCACGTTCTCTTGTTCTTTCACATTTATAATGGCATTGATAACTCTTGCTTCTCCCTATCGTAAGCCCTTTTAAAATAGTCAGCTTGCTCAGAAGGCACAGAATGCTCATGAGAAGTGCTTTAGATCTTTGCTTTCTCAGTCGTGATCAGGGAACACCAGCGGCTTTTCTGGAAGGGAAAGTTTATATTTCTGTAGGTGAGGTGGAAAGGGAGAGGGAAGGACTTGCCAGCCTTAAATGTTGGCAGTGTTAGTGGGCTAAGAAATTCAACAAATAAGTAATTGCTTGCTGAGTATAAATTACGAGGTTGTTTTTACAAGCTTTCTGCTAATTTGTCTTGCTGACCTTGATGAAGGGTGATGAAGCATTATTCTTCAGACTTGTGTTCATGTTTCACATCCAAAGGTGAATGTTACCACCGATGTCCTAGCAACCTGCAGCAGTCATAATATGCCATTTAGCATTTTCAGCCTGTTCAGGCTGTTATGATGTTCTGTAAAGATTGTTCCTTAGCACTAAAGACTGCCTTTCTCAAAGCATGCTCCCACCAACAAAAATGCCACTAATTAAAACTTGTGTGACTGGAAATGGTATCATCAGCATCAACTTTATGCTCTTAATTTGGGAAAAAACCCGTAAGGATTGTAGAGCCAAGTAAAACAATTAAGCAGTTCAAGACCCTGTACTGTAAAATCTTAGATAAGACTTATCAGTGTGGTGAAGTAGGGGTTTGTCTGCCTGGCAGCTGGAGTTAATGGGGGGGTGACTTCCCAGGGAGTTCACATGCTGAGGTAGGGAGGAGGAACTCCAGTGTTTCCCTTAAAGTCTTGATGTGTTGCATTTTTCACAGACATTTTTAAGCAAAAAGACAGAAGTTAGGCCTATATTTTGGCTTAATATTTTGGAATTGGTCTTTCCCACCATTGCTATTGCTTGTAATCAATTATGAATGTCCTGATGAAAATGCAGAGTTAAAAAATCAGCCTATTTTTCTTGTGCATGACATAAGGTACTAAAAAAATTATGCAAAATGCAAATATGCTAGAAAAAGGAAAAGAGTCATTGGAAAAATATAAGATAATGCAATGTATCCTGAAGCATTTCTTACAGCATGGTATCTGTAAAATGTGGATATTGAAGTGTTGAATTTGGTATCCACCACCAAATGTGAGTAATGACCTCTCTGTAATGTTACTAGCTTTCTGGAAATCGGAGTCTTACCTTTCTATGTGCAGCTGTGTTTTGGCTTTCTTTGTTAGCGATTATTTCTGTACAATTCTCCGTGAGGCTAAATTCTCTCTGAGAGGTTTTAATTTCTTTTGAAATTTTGCTTAGGAAATTGAGAGCTTTTCTTTTTTTTTTTTTCTTTTTCTCCCTGGTTGTGAACAGTAGCGCTGTTTGTGAGTCTTTCCTGGGGTATTCAGCCTGAGCTCTGACAGAGGATAATGCTGCTGTTGCTTTAAGTCCACAGTGTTGCTTTATATAGATATGGCCTGGTTTATAGTGTTGCTTTAAATACACAATAAGGGAGTTCATCTCCATTTCAGAAAAAGTTTGACTGATCTCTGCCTGACTAGGGATGTTTATTTTCTTAAGTTGCTTCATTGCAAAAATGTTTTGAGGTTGAGAGTTCCAGGCTGGTGATGGGGCCTTGCTTGCTCTTTCTGCGGATCTAATCCCTCCACTGGTAGAATGCTGTGGATTTGTGGTGGGCCTCATGTAGATCAGGCTCAGTTCTGGTATTCCTGTGTTCCTTCCTTACCGGTCACCCTCTTTTGAAGTCTGCATCGTTGAACTGATCTGTGGGCATTGGCAAGACCATTAGAAGCCTCAGTAAGATTTAATTATTGGTCCCAGTCCTTTGCAATAAAATAGGCTTATTTTCTTTTCTCCTTAACTTGGTTATGAAATAACCTTGAAATAAACAATTTTAGGAAAAACTTTTCCACCAGCATGCATAATGACAAGAGAGAAGGGATTCACAATGGATTGCTTCTGGATGCTCTTCAAAATGGCATGCTGATGTAGGATCAGCTTTCTCGCTTGACTTCTGCTGGTGCTATGTATTGATTATGTGTTAAGTTGACAGATACCAATGGAAAAATCTTTTCTAACTGTATACCAGTTTTTTGGGGCTGTGGGGTGTCCTGCGTGCTTGTTAGTGCTTTGAAAGTGAATAAATAATGCCGAGTACAAGAAGAAGCATCCACAGGAGAAGAGATGATATGAAGCGTTTAATTTAGGATGTGGAAGAGAAAGCTCTGCCCTCCTTGCCCTGCCTAACCTGGCTGTCTGTTTTGCCTCATGTCTGCTTTCCTCATGTCACTTTCTGGTGACCAAGAGAAAGATCTGGCTGTTCCTGTTCACAGATCTGTCAGCAACTCTGCCACCTTGCAGGAGATATTCCTGGACAAAGGGAGATAGAGCCAGGAGGGTTATTTTGCTTGAAATCCCCTGGGGATCAGCCATTCTAACCCTACACCTGTGGGAAAGAGATGGCCTCCCCCTTGGGTCAGAGGATGGTGGGCCAGGAGAAGGTTATGCTGTGGGGATGCTTTATACTCATCTGTAGAGACCAGAAGGGGATTTTCATGGAAATAGACAAGTTACCCAGTCCTTTTTGCTGTTCAGAGCATCAGCTGGTAGAATTGTGACCCAAAGGGCAGGTGAAACATGAACTTTACCAGACTGAGGGCAGTGTGAGTTATGGTGCCAGATACAGTCAGGGAAGGCTTACGCATTTTTCAGGGTGAAAGACTCATGGTCAGGCTGTAGGACAGCCTGTGGCTGGAGAAAGGTTGATGAGAGCTTGAAGGAGAGTGAGAAAACATTTTAAATAAAGTTTTTCTTATTGATTGTCTTCCTAGGTGGGACACTGAAACCACGTGCTGGGTGGGAGTGTACCTTGTTTCAGTTGAGATGTATGTAATGCTGTATATATTCCTCATCAAGTATTAGTGTCACCCTTCATTGATTGTCTGAGCTAATTAATTCATGACTGCAGTTCTGGTGGGGCTTTGCAAATGTATATTGAACCTCCAGCCTGGGTTTGTTTATTAAAAAAAAAAACTAAAAAAAAATTAAATAGATGGCTATGGAATCCAAGGCAACAAAATGTGAGACTTCCTAAAGAATGAAGTAAAATAAAAATACCTCAGAAATTTAACACTGAAAGTTTGGGTTTCTGTTGTTGTGTTGTGGGTTTTTGACTTTTTTTTGAAGCTGAATAAAGAGGACAGCAGTTGAATACGGAAGTAATTGATGCACATTTCTCTGGGGTGGAGTGATCTCTGTTCAGTCACACCTTCTCCAGAGTAGCTCAGGTGGATTCATCAATGATCATCTTCCTAATTAAACTACTGAATAGAGAGTCAGAGGCTTTAGATGATGATCATTAGTTTTGTGTAGAATCAGTGAATTAAAGGTAATGTTAACATGATGTTCCTTTTTCTCATAGGATCAGTGAAAGGTTAGGAAGAAGGTCAGTGCTTTGGTTCACATGCTGCCTCTGAAATGTAAATTGTCAACAAAAAATAAAAATGCTTTAAAGTGTTTTCAGAAATATATTCTGAAAATAACAAGAAAGGTGGGAAGGAAATGCCTTGGGTCATGCCAGACATACATACCTGCTTGGCTCAGTTCTGCCTCTGACAGTGCAGTTAGGGTAGATCCCGAAACTCTGCTCGGGAATGTGAAGTTTCCAGAAACAAATGCTCAGGCACAGGGAAGTCCAGCTTTCCCTGTGCAGACAGCTTCTGCCCTGTGGGCAGGGCTGTGCTGGGGTGCAGGCCCCGTGGGTGGGTGCGGGTCGATTGGGTAAGTGGGCCCTTCCCGTGGCCCTGGGGGTTTACTGCCCGCGAGCAGAGGTGGTGCTCAGGGTGTCGCTGGGCAGCCTGGGCTCTGGGAGCTGTGCTGCTGCTTACTCTGAGTGTGTGCTGGGGGTGTATGTCCTCTACATTGGCACATTCAGAGTTGTTTGATGGGGCTGACAAAGCTGTGGGGGGTGTGTGTGGGGTTTTTTTTGTTTTTTTTTTTTTTAAAGCAGGAGCAACTTTCCATGGTATTATCTGATCTGCAGACTCTTCCCACCTTTCTCCAGGGGAAAGGAGAAGGATAGAAATCCAAGTAAACCACATGCAGCAAACTAATAGACTGTTGCAGAAAGCTGTAACAGCTTCCAAAGGCTGTTCATCAGTTGTTGGTTATACATAGATGGCACAGAAGTTGTTAAAATCTCTCTCCTGTCTGATGATCGAGAGGTCAAGGTCTGGATGCACATACTGTGCGTAACTGTCTTGGAGATCTGTGGCAGTGGACTTTATAGGAGGGCATTTTGCTGGCATGAGTTTGGCTACAAGGAGCTAATCCTTCAGGGGAACTGCATGAACAAGTGTCACCTCACTGCTTCCTTCTTGCCAGACCTGTTGAGGTCTGGTATTATCTCCTACCTCCTCTTTGACACAGGAGGTGTACTACAGCTGAACTGAATGGAGGTCGAGTTGTGCTCCTGAGTTGCTCAGCTCTGGTCATTGCACACTGGCTTTAACCATGGGCTGTAGTTTGTACTGAAGATGTCTGGCAACCCAGAAAAAAACCCTCACAGTTGGGTGTTTGGTCCCTGCTTGTGCAGGTGGCATCTGCCCTGAGTTTGTACAGCCCCTCCCAGATAGAAACTGAGGAACTACAGCTGTGACTTGAATGTTGCTACTGATTGTATAATGTAATTCAGTCTTTGCAATAGAGCTAGAAGGGTCTGTGGTACCTTTGTACTAAGGTCCTTACTTCACTGCCATACCAGCTAGCCATTTGTGGTGTTTATTTTTGTGTAACCCCCTG
>NW_010270249.1:0-12880 GCF_000690775.1 Eurypyga helias | reverse complement strand
AAACAGAAGTGCGAGTGTGCGATTAATGACAAACTGAAGTTCTGGTACCATAGCACTTACTGTCTAATTTAGTCTGCTAAGACATTCGCAGCTATGCCTACCTGTCTGTCCTCAACTAAATGGTGTTATAATTGCTGTGTTCAGTGCTTGGGATTTTGACATTGTTAGGATATAGGAGGCTAGAATCTCAGTCTGGGATGTGTGAGGTTTATGTAACTGTTACTTTAGCATAGCAGTTCTTTGTCTTTTAATTACTGCTTTCTACTTTTTACCCTTCTCCCTCCCTTTTTTTTTTGACGCATGCAAACCTTTTTCAGGTCAATTTCTTTGTTGGAAATGCTTTGTCCTCGGTAGAAGTTTGATGAGAATCCTTGGTATTAAAAGACTTCCTTTAGGAAAAGAGAAAGGAGTATTATAAGATTACTGGTGTAAGATGCCTGTGTCCTTCTAGCCTGCTGTAAAAAGACTTTTTACAATATCTTTACTATAGGAAAAAAAAAAGCTTTACCCATACAGGGTAAAGCACTGTATGTGTGCAGCAACATCCTATCCTTTATTTGGAGGCCTGCAGATTTTCCTTTTGTTAAATCTTATTATCCAGGACTGTGCAGATATGGGGAAGCTGTCAGGGCATTGCTGGGAAGTTTCTCTTCACCATGGCAAACTTCCTTCAACATTTGACAGGCTGTTTGCAGGGGAGCATTGTGACCTCCCTGAGAGGTGGCTTGTTGGGAGTGCTGGAAGCATTTCAGAATATCTGGCTCTCTTCCCTGGCCAGGAAGTTTTGGTTTGGTTTTTTTTTTTGGTGGGTTTTTTTTGTTTGTTTGGGGTGTTTTGTTTGGTTTTTTTCTTTTCTCCAAACAGGGCAGGATATCGTTCTTTATAATTCTCTGAGTAAGAGCTGACTGGTAGGGAGCTCCTGTGTTACTTTGCTGTAACTTGGTTATTTTATATCAAAGGTAGTACACCATCTGCCTTCTATAAACACTGTGCTCTCATTTCTGACCATTCTTGCCCAGACTGAAGTGTTTTAGCTGTACGTTTACAAATCTGGGATGACTGTTAGTAGTGTGAGGTCACCACGGCTGTAATTAGCTAAGAGCCAGCTTCATTTCCCCTATAGTTATGGGCCAGCAAAAATCCAGGGGAGTCAGGTTTGCCCATGAGAACAGAGTTTACCTCTCCACTGTATATACTGACACGGGTCTTGCATTTAGCGTCATACTCTGTATCTCAAAGCATTACTAAAGAAGCCCTGCCTGTGAAGAGCTGGAAATATGGTTCCAGCAGGAAAGGGGAAATGCCTGAGCAGCTCTCTGCAGTGAGCTGGAACATGGTGGAGGAGGGGGGTTGGTGGAAAAGGGCTCTTCTCAGTTTGGGAATTTTGCAGTCATGTGGGTGAGAGCAACCTACTGTCTGAGTCATTTGAGTTTTAGTTGCTGGTGTTCAGGAACTGGGTACCATGTGTGACAAAAAATACACGACAGGCACAGTAGCAACGTTATGAACTCTGTGACAGAAGGGATCTGTGACATGCGGGTCTCAGTGGTGTTATCTGAATGCTACCATCGTGGCACTTGCAGCCCTGCCATGCAGTGCTTGGCTCTGTTTCTTACAGCGACGATGAGGAGGGTTTTGGTGCTCTGTGCTCTAAATGTTCTGAGTGGATAGATATATACTCTTCCCCACCAGCAAAGCAAGTCTCTATTTTGTATTTGGAGCTTTACAAGGGGTTTTTATGGTAACAACTAAGAAAAATATTCCTTACACCTTATTACTCACGTTTCCTCTTGGGTGTAACTTGCAGCCTGATACTGCTCTTTACTTGGCTGGCCCATTGTTAATTTGTCCCTTTAGTATGGTGGTTTTGCAGCTTGTATTATTTGCTATTCTGGCTGCCTTTTATTTTAAAGGGACAGCCTTTGTCTGTGAAGTCAGTTTGGAACTTGGCTCCAATTCCACTGAGGAATCTTATAAAAAGAAAACTTAATGGAATCATAGAACGGTTTGGGTTGGAAGGGACCTTCTACTGCTATGTTGCCCTGTTTTTCATGCTTGACAACTTTTGATGGAATAGTAACCCCTAGTTTGTTTTACATGTTCACATGTAACATTTCAGTCAAGAATCTGTTTTGTTGTGTAATGACTCCATCACCAGGCTTTTCAGTAAGATCTGCCTTTTGAAGCATGAGTAAGATAGAACTCTTGTGTTAGTTTTAATTCTGTGGTATGTCAGTTTAACTGTCGTAGAAATAAGGATATTTTTATGACAAGGTGCTGTGTGCTGTGAAGAAGCTGTTGAAAATCAGCCGTGCCAATTTAAACATCACAGAAAATATTGTAATACAGTCTGACACTTTGCAGCATGAAAATGACAGACTTTGTAGAGCATGAAGTTTTCTTTGCCAGCTTTTGGGAGCTCAGTTAGACACCATTTTCAGTGTATTCACATTGAATGAGAGCGGCTATGTCTTCGTTCTTACCATTTTCAGGTGGTGTGGGCAGAAGAGCAGCTGGTTACTCCATATCAGCCTGCTCAAAAGCAGTGGCTGGCTTTTCAGAGCTGGTGCAAGAAAATTTCTGTGGGAGATCTTTGTGGTTGACACGTGGCTATTTTGCAGCGGTCCTGGCTAGGATTTGGTGGCCTGGCCTGGCCTGGGATGTGACAAGATTTAAAATAAGAACATATGGGCACAGGCCTGAAGGTCTTGTGTGGGTTGCAGTCCTGTTGTGGTGCAGGCACTGTTCGTGCTTGTTGCCAATGCTGTAGAAAAGGGACTGTGGTGGTGCTGACCCGTTTCAAGCTGCCTTTCCTAGTTGTGTGTTTCCCAGATGGAAACCTGGACAGCCTAGTAAAATCTCCTCTTGAAGCATGTGTTTGTAATGTGTTGCATTACCAGTTTCTAACTTCCCTTTGTATGTAGAGATGTTTTTAGCCACTGCGTGTGAGCGGTCCGTGCAGAATGCCCAGGTGAGGTATGAATTGAGATGTTTCTAGGAGGCTTTTTTTCCGTGAGTTGTTGGCTTTGCATGGGAGAGGTTAGTGATCTAGTTGGCAGCGGTTCTGAACGAAACTAATGTATCTAGGGATACACATGTTAACAAAACAGGTTTTGTTTTTCAGATTGCCAGTGCTACAAAACCAGAGACTTCCAACAAAAAAAGTCTTCAGCTTGTGAAGTGGCAAGGGCAGTGTTGAGAATACACCCCACCCACCCTCTGTGCTTTCACCCCAGGATGCAGAGGGAAACAAGGCATGCGGAGAGCAAATGAAGTATGCAAGGTTTGTTTGGTTTTTATTTTGTCCATTTGTTTTTTTCTGAATGTATAAGTTGGATTATGAAACAGTTACAGGCCAAGGTCCAGATACAACCAGTTTACAATTTGCTTTAGTCCCTGGGTCTTCATGTTTCATATTGGCTGGGTGCCTTTGAGGTTTTAGAGTCAACCAGTAGCGAACACCAGCACTGGGGGGAACTTGGGCTATCCGAATTGTTTCTCTCGAGGCATTCATCCAACTCTTAATGCCTCTGACTTCAAAATAGGTTGTATTTACAAAACTTCAGCCCAGACAAGCTTCCAAATCTGTAAATAGCTCAGATACAGTTTTCTATACTTAAGGAGGGAGAGGGAGGGGTTTAGGTTTTTTGTGCCCAGCTATTGGGAGTGTTGTGATGTCGTAGATATCTGCCTAGCAAAGGAGAGGGAATGGATGAGCAGTTTCTGGTGTAGACTGCATCGTTCCAGAATTAGACAGAAAATTACCAGCAAAGAGAGTCCCTGTTCCTGATGTCTCACTGTCCCCAGAGGACAGAGTGACGCTGAAGTTTAGTTCTGGTGATCATCAGTTGTCTTTCTGCAGTAGCCAGGAATCTTACGCATGGCATATGAGAGAGGCACTTTGTTGAGGGTTTGAAAGACCTGGTGCATGTGAGTTTATGGGAGGGCAGTTTTCTTCCACCCCCTTTAGTGTTGTCATGTGAAATAAAGGGGTTGGTTTAGAGTTTTAAGAGGCTTAATCATGATGTTTTGTAAAAGGGTGATGAGAGAGTGTTTATTCAGATTTTAATTATTTTTAATTGCTCCAGCATTGTTTGCCGTGATTATTTGAAGAAACCCCACGTTGTTGTCAGTACTGTGCTATCTACTACACCATGTATTCTACTGGTTAACGCAGAAATCCAGACACATTTGGGCTTTGTAGCAGCAATCCACTGCCCAACCCTGACATAGCCACCTTTTAGGAAGTTCAGGCCTATGGGCAGTTCTGTACATCACAAAGTCCTGGGGAGCAAGGTTGGACCTGGACGCATCCAGTTCATCCTCATTCCCCAGGAGTTTGTCTGATGTGATCTTCAATGTACCCACTGGTAAAGGCTGCAGTTTTGGAGGGATTTGGTCTCATCCCATGCTAGAACAGGGTTGCTTTTCTTGCCTGACAAAATACTTTGGGGCAAAATTGTGCTTAATAAAGAAAGGAACTCTCCAAGTTGCAGTTTTTTCTCTCTGACACATACCAGGCAGGTGACTTAGATGTGACTGTTAAATGTTTTTAAATGTTTGAATATCATATAAAACGTATATATTCAGTTTATTTTGTAACCCACTCCTCTCTTTTAAAATCAGTACGTAATGAAGCATTGCTACATCAGGCTTCTGCTGCGTAAAAGGAATTTGGGGCACCAATGCCACAGAAGTAAATATGCACAAGCGCTGCTTTGGCACTTCTTTTGGTTAGTAGGGTATTTGACCCATTCTCTTCTGAAACAAAGTTATTAATACTAGCGTATACATTCAAAATATATTATAAAATGAAAATGGATTTGCAGCAGTGATCACTGCTAACACTGAACATATGATTACAACCATCTAGAAGCTGTTCTGAATTTTGGAGTTTACTTACTCGAAAAGGTAATATAATACAAACAAAAAAACCCCAAAATAGTAAAATTTTAACTGATTTTGATAGAAAGACAGCCTTGATGTTGTGCCAGTGTGATTTGATATAACTAGACTTACTGTTCCGGTGTGTTGTGCCACACGCTCTTGCCTCAGGTTCAAAGTGTCACTGAGTTTTTATATACTGCAGCACTCCTAAGAAGTCCGAACTTGTCATGTTAGTCGACATGTTAGTCATCTTGGGGGCTTGGATTTTTGTTTGTTGTTGTTTGACCCCTTTTGGTAAGGGAAGTATTGGACCTGATTCTAAAAATTAATAAAGTTAGTGTATGTTGAGAGATTGGGTCCCACAACCATCAGAGCCTGCTGATTATTTTTACCATGTTTCAGTGCTGTGAGGTAGATCCTCTATTAATTGCCTTGCAAGTTCTTCAGCCTTTTTTAACAGTCAGTACATTTTGTTTCTTTTTGATTGTGATTACCTGCAGCTTTCCAAAAAGCAGTGGAAACCCAGAGCAAGTTTGCCAATGGCAGAAGGTGAATTTGAGAACCATGGAAGAGAAAATTATGGCATACAGATTCCTAATGATAAACATACCAAGAGCATCCTAAAATTATAAAGCAGTGTGATGCATTAAAGCATTAATTTGCATTTTGGCTGAGGCGTAGCTGCATTTTTGGACTATCCCTTTAATTCTGCTCTGTTAATTGCCTGCTGACCGGTTCCTGGGGAGGAAGCAGCAGGAGCTGTGCCTGCAGCAGTTCCTTGACGTAGTGGTTTCTATCAGACAGAGCAATGGGACTCCTAAGGTTACTTTGAAACCTGGGGTCTGCCACTGTAGACCAGCAGACTGACTTGAACAGGAATCTAATTAAAATCTCCAAGATATTGAGTAAAGCTCACAAGTGCCATCTGTTCGGTTTTACAACCCGAAATTACTCTGAGGATTGCAGTAACAAGTTTGATTGTTCCTGTATTTGTGTTGCAGCTGAATTTTGTTACAGCAGCTGGCCCATACATGCGGACCTGTGCAGGCTCTGTTACTGTTAATAACCACTTGGACTACATTAAGTATTCCAGCAAAGTATGTTCTGGAGGTAGAGGTAGTTTAAAACTGAATCTCGTGAGAAAGGCATGGATACTCTGCAGGCCCTGTGCCGATTTACCAGCTTAGAGCTTGCTTGGAAGAGGCAAGCTTCCTTGGGAGCTTCCCAGGAGCAAGCCCTTCCTGGCTGGCTGGAGTTCCCTCTGGAAGGGGGCATGTGGATTGTTTCCTTTGCATGGCAGTGGGCTCTGGTTCCCTGAATCTGAGGGCTCTTGGCTAACGCAGCCAAAGAACCCACTTGCTGGGTGTTGCACGTAGGCTTCAAAGCATCACCCTGCCTTTGGGCACTGCTCGGAAGATGGAAGTATGCCCGCCCATACTGCACACCGACTCTGGGGTTGCTCTGAAGAGAGATTTGTTGTACACGCATGAGGTGTAGAAAACCTGAGTTAGTAAGAGAGCTGGTTAGCGTGAGGTATGGACGTACTGAAGGTGGTAAGAGTGAAGTACCTCTTGGTATGTGTTCATGCTGGATCTTCAGTGGTGATGTAGCCTGAGGAAGACGGACACCTGATTTTTCAGAAGAGCCTCTTTTGAAGCAAAGCTGATGTATAATTGAGATAAGTAGGTCACTGTGTGCATACTTTAATAGGTGTTGAATTATGACCTAGCATTGCTGGCATATGCAGTAAGACTGTGGACTTAGATGTTCGATTAAGATACCATAACTTCCATCTGTAGACTCTTGCAAGAAATTGTTCCTAGGTTAAAGTAACTAAAAACAAGGCTTGTTTCTTCATCTCCTTTCTGAGTGAAAGTCTTAACTAATGTGGTTGATTGGATGAGAAAATGCCAAACAAAAGTCTGTAGACCCAGGGGGGGAAAAATCCCCAAATTTGTGATGGAATGTCTGGGGACCTAATCACATGTGAGAAGAAGGACACATACCAGTACTTTCACATAAATCATGGAACAGGGCAATCTTAAAAACACTTTAACGTATAATGTCAGTACCAACAGTGTACACTCAAGCTTCGTGCAAAGCAAGGTAGGGATATGGCAGAAAGAAGCTCTGTGACTGTTTTGGGCAAGCCCCTGTGACTGATGCTCAGGTGTAGTCTAGAGGAGGAAAGGCTTAAAACAGGCTGAGGAAGTGGAAGAAAACTGAGGGAAGCCTTGTGGCCTGCTGGTTAGGGTCTGTCTTCAGGAAACAATTTCTTATTGGCAGGCAACAGTGGATAAACTCAGTAAACTCAGTTACTGATTTCTTAAATAACCACTCTGGCGTATGCACTTTTTGCCGTGTAACCCTAAAGTAAAATATACATAAGGCCATAAAGACTCCAAGCTGAGATAACTTTTATACCTCCAAAGCTGGCTAGCTGTCGTTACTGCCTACCCTTATTTTCTAGCTGTACATGAATTTCCCTATTGCCTCGGTGCTCTCTGTCACAGGCTCATTCTCTGCTGCCTGACAGCTCGACTGTGCTGTCGGCGAGGATCATCAGCCTTACTAAGGACGACACTGCGAAGTTAGGCATGCCTGACAAAGCTTAATGATGCTGCCCTCCAGCCACAGGGCAGCTCTCCCTGTTGCACCTATCCAGTGTAACACTACTGTAAACTGACACTGCTGGCAAGGTACTGAGATGAAAGGAGCAAAGTGGCACCATTCCCTGTGGAGCTGTTGGGGAATGCTGTGGGCACACAGCTTCCCAGGGGGAGCACAGGGTGCCAACCTGCATCCCAGCTGGGATAACTGCCCCTGTGCCCGCTCTTGCTCTTCTGCCACCAAGATGTAGCTCGTCCTCCTTTGCTGTAATGCGAGGTGGCAGGGGCTTGGTGTGTTTAGGTAGGGTGGCTGGTACCCAATAAGCATCAGACCAAGCTTTTCCTGGTCTGTATGGCCAGGCCTTGAGCACAAATGGTGGTGCTCTGTGCATGAACATGGGAGCAGGAGTATGTGTGTTTCTATTTCTCTAAGAGTCATTTTAAATGAGCTCTCAGTCAGTCAGGGTAGGTCACTGTTCTCCCACCTGAGCCTTAACACTGTGAGTAACAGGGTATGGACATCCGTGCTCGAGGTTGTGACAGCTTTCTGTCTGCTGAGAGATGTATGCCTCTGCTGAGGGTGAGCTCTCATTTCTGCTCCCTCTTTGCAGTGTCCTGTGAAACCTTACAGCATAATCTGCCTCCCCTATTGAAATATTGTCTTTTATCTTGGTAAGTCAGACAGGTCATCTTTTTTTTTTTTCTTGAAATTATGTACATCAAATGTTCTCTACAGTCTTCAGCTGTATTTGCATATGGAGTTAATCTCTTAAAACATGTTGCACTTTCATATTGGAGAATACGCTATTTCCAATTCATGTACTATGTAACACAGGACAATGTTAAATAGGATAGCAAAATGATCTTAGAAATAGGAGATCCAGAAAATAAAATCATATTGAGTATTGTCACTTTGGGACAAAAAAATCAGTGTTTCTTGTTCAAATGCTCATGCCTTGCACAACCTTTAATGTTTTATAAAAGCATTGTGGATGATATTAGAAAGAAATTTGTGTGGTGGTTTGGTTTCTTTTTTTCTGTCTAAAAGACAACATTTACAAAAATTTTGCCTCTCCGTATTTTCTGTTACAAGCAAACTTGGTGCCTAGTCCATTCCTAATACTGCATACGTTTTCATGACTTGAATTTTCTCTTACTTTTCTGTATAGCCTGTTGTTGGCATTTAAAAAAAAAAACTATTATTGGTGGATCTAAGCAAAACAGGTGTTCTAAATTTAGGATTTTTATAAACATAATTAAAAATACTTCCTTTTTTTAAAAAAAGAAAATGTAATATGTAACAATTCAATAATCTGGAGTTGAGTGCATATCCCTGTAGAAATACTAATCTGGTGGAAGTTCCTACAGTGCTGCAGAACTTACTGTTCAGGTGGCTGGGCCAATAAATGTGGCTTCAGATCATTCACTAAGGTCTTGTGTGAAAGCTCTGCTTTTCATAAACTGGTATGTGTTTGTATATGAATACCAGCTGCACTTAGAGCCCAGTATCTTATGAAAGACTTTTGGTTTTTAGGTCTATTTCTCCCTTTGGAGCTACCAAGCCATTTGATTTCTGGAAATGTTCTTCCTTCAGAGTCTTTGCAGTATATCTGAAGAGGTGATAATATAATTGCAAAACTCCCTTTCATTTGGGGCCGGAGTGGAATTTGAATGGAAACCAAGTGGTGCCACCCATTTTCCTGCATCACTGCTGATAAGTCAACTTCCCGCTAACCTTAAAAAAAAACCCAAAAGTAAGAAAACCCAACCCCAGCAGTGGGAAGTGCAGTGCTCTGGACTGAGTTGCTGCAAGCTGAGTTGTGGGTCTTTTCCTGCACTGCAAAAATGTGACTGGTGTAAGAGCTGCTGTGTTGTGTTTTGCTGGGCGTGAAACAGTGGGAAGGGCAGGGCATGGTCCAAATCTGTATCACGGGGTAAGATAAATTGACTACTTCAGTGCTGAACCTTCAGCTTGTTGGCATATCAGAGGGAGGGCAGAAATTGCGTGGAAGATCGAAGGCATCACAAGTGGTGATTAAAGCGATCTTATTTATTGTTTTAGTGTTGTATTTCAAAGCTTTTTCTTTACCCTTTTCTGCTTTGTGAGTTGGCACAATGGATGAAATTCTGTCGCTATTGAAGTTAGTGGGAAGTTTGCCATCAGCTTTAATGGGACCAAGATTTCACCCACGGTGTTTTAAGATAGCTTGAGTGTTTATACAGCGTATGTGTATTTTATGATTCCTTCGTTTTGTAGCTAATAGTGAAAGTGTTAGGTATCTTCTTCAGTTACCTGAAGAAAATTATACTTATTTTTACAGTGTGAATTTTCTCCTAGTTACAACAAATTTTGTTCTGATATTCTTAAAACTTCCCTTCTTTTTGTCTACAGGAAAGGGTGTTTTTACTGGCAGACTAAACTTCACTTAAGACAAAAATTGAAAGTATCTTCTGACTTTTAAGTTATATAGTAGTAAAACTAGTCTTATATTTCTTTGCTACATAGCTGGCATGCTTTAGGTATTTCACCAGCTATGTGACCTGAATTCACTTAATGCTAAAATTGCACATAAAATCTTTTGAGGAAAGGACTTCTGTCTTAGAAGGAAGTGTCATGGAATGACCTGGATGTTCTCCTGACTGCTGTCTTGAAACAGCTCTAACTCTTTTTGTGGGTAAGGAAAAAAATTGCAGGAAATAATTACACTTAAAGTGTGTGTCAGTGCAATTGGCTTGTGTAGACCTCTGTATATTCAAATTCATGTAGAATACTTCTGCTCCTTTTCCCTAGAAAATAATAGTGTAAAAGTGTCTCATTGATTCTTAGTCTAGGATGCTGATGTTAAATATGTTTTTTGGGTTTAATATATTGTGTGTATATATAGCTGTATATGTAGCTTTCATATATTTTAATTTCCATTAGAAGACTTCAGGAAGGGTGAGTGGGAATTGTAGAATATTGAGCAACAATGAGACAGTAGTTTGAGATATTTCTTAATTTTCTGGCTATTTTTAACTGGTAAAATTTACATAGATGAAAAGCAGTTCTCTGTACTGTGCACTCAGTTGAACCCTCATGAGCTATGTCCTGTCCTTCTTTAATGAAATCCATTTAAAAATGTTACGGAGTTCATCTGGCTTCCAGGTTGTGGTCTTCTGTTGCACGTTGGCAAACCTGACTGAAACACGATTACTTCTTTGCCTCTCATGGTATCTTTTTGTAGCCTGAATTATGTGCTCTTGAGGGCAGGGGCTGACTTTCCCTCCCTCTGTTACCTGGTGCAGTCTGCGCTTGTGGGAAGGGAATGGGTGGTTTCGAGCGTTAGGGAGGAATAACACATGCTGACATGGGATAGTACCTCAGTGGAACCAGGGGGTAGTTCATGAGGAGACGGGGGAGATGAGAAAGCTCTGGTGTGAGGCTTTACTTGTGAATTTTCTGAATATGGCCTTCGCTTCCCCAGCTGTTACTTGAGCATTCACCACACATTAATCTTCAGCTTTCTTGTTTTCACAGCCACTGCAGGTCCCCCCATTTGATCCTAGCCACTGTAAGTGAACTGTGACAGTATGAAATGGTTAATAGGTGGCAAATAATCAGCTATTCCATAGCCTGTTGCCTTGTTCATCCTCTTCTCTCAGGAGCCAGAAGCCATGCTGGGAGAGGGAAGCCTTTTTGGTGCTTGCTCATTCCTTGTGTCAGCAGCCTCTGGGTTGTTTCAGGAGCTCTAGAGATTGCTGCACAAGAGCTTAGGAAATGATTGTAAGATGTCTGCATTGGTTTACTTCCTGTGTGTCATTTCCTGTGATATTTCTACAGAATAGGCCTTTCTGTTACACAGACATAAATCACCTGCGCTATAATGCCACCATAGAAAACAGAGCAGTACGTTACACAGGGACACGTGCAACGGGGCTGTAGTGCTGTCTACTAATGCTATTAAATATATTTAATATAGTGGTAGGTTTCTGGAAAATCAAGAGTGAATTCCTGTGGGGGGATAAAAATAACAAATGTATGGATATGTGTCTCATTTTGTGATAAGTCTAAATGTATTTCTGTCTTCTGAAATGCTTTTAGAACAAATTGAATTTTTAGCTAATGTACATACCCTCTAGCTTTTACAGGCTGTGATTTCTTTACTGTTGTCTTTGTTCTCCCCATAATATTTTTCATTTCTTCTTAAAATAATGTGAATTTAGATCAAAGTATTAGCAAATAGTACAGGATTGGCTGTATACCCAGAATCTCAAAAATCAGTATTTATCCAGACTATACATAGTCAATTGATTAAAGTGGTTTCAGGTTTTGTGCAAGTCAAGAAGCAATTTATGTGTGTTGGAATAAAAGCTGTAGTGTTGAACAAAGTTTTGATTATTCACAGAAGTTGGAAATGAAAAAACATTTGATTTCCAAGGCTTTTGTAGAATCAGTAAAGGAAGATTTATAGTAAAATCCAGGAGATGAAGGATGGGTTTCCTGAGTTCTTTGGACTTTGGGGGGAAAAACACGGAGAATGAAGTTGATATTTGACAACTTAAGAAAATTAATATATTGCAAGGCCAGAAGTGATCAGTGACCATCTAGTTTGACTTCCTGAATAACATAGATTGCGTGACCAAAATTTTTTTCTTTCTTTAGAAACATTAGTTCACATATTTCACATAAAGAAAATGGGCTGCAATCCATGATAGACTTCATGATTACTGTACTTCTGTAATTGCCCACAGACCTCACTTTGCCTTTGCTGCTGCTGGTCACTGCTGGAGGATGGTTCTCCTAAATGGTCCTGTATGCCTGACCCACCATGTCTCCTTCCAGGTTATTGCAGAATGTGATGAAATAAGCAATGTTATGTTGTTTTACCAGCTGCTGCTTTTCTGTGTTTTGACAGACAACGCACAACATGAAATTTGAACTAAGTGTGCTGCCTATAGAAAAAGATGCAGCAATAAAACTTGGGGTAGCTGAGCCCCATCCATCCCTTGGCCCCATTCTGCTTGGAGAAGCCCTCTTGTCTGTATATCCATCTCTCTTCTCCCTGTCTTTCCCCCTCTTCCCCCCTGCCCTCCACGTGGATAAGGATAGTTCAGCACAGCACTGCTGGATTTGTAAATTAAAAGCCCTGTTCCATGTTAATGAGCCCTGTGTAATTGTTTGAATGTGCCTTGCCAGCCAGTGGCAGGTGGCATTCACCAGTAAACAGCCTGATTTTTGAACTAGTTATGATAGTGGAAAATTGTAATAATTTCCCTAGACAAAGTCTTGGCATTGCTGAACACTGTGGGGATTTTACCATCAATGAGATCTTGGTAGGTGTTCATCCACTGCTGAGTGTGTGTGGTGGTTTTGTGGTGGGTGTTTTTTCCGCCCCCCTTTCCCC
>NW_010270248.1:14019-16743 GCF_000690775.1 Eurypyga helias | reverse complement strand
TACACTTGCCCGAGAATATTTCTTTTCTTGCTCCCAGGCTCTCTGTGTAGGACTCCCAGGGCTCTATGTGCTCTATGTGCTCTGTGCTCCTTATCACATCTTCTCTGGGACAATCCCACAGACATGAACCCAGGCACTGCCTCTGTGACTCACAGGTCCAGCCCTTCACTCCAACTGCCCTCCCCAGCCTGGAGCCGAAGTCCAGCCGGTCTTTGGCGTCCCCATACTATGGATACTATGGATGTCAGCTCTGGCTGTGCATGGCTGCCGCCAGCCCCCTCTGCTTTTCTTAGCAGACCATCACTCAGCCCCTCCATGTGGGCCCCCCCTTTGACTTGGGTCTTCCTCTTGGTCCCTTCACTCAAGCTGCCTACATGTCTCTGACCCTTTCCACCGGAAGGCTCCGAGATGCAGCCACCCACGCCCACCCCAGATGCTTCGACATCCCCTTCTCTGGGACTTCATGGCCTAACCCCACCTGTACCTACACAAGGGCTGGCTGCAAAACCTAACACTTGGCTTCTGTTGCCTTGAATCCTCTGTTTCCGTCTTCTCCCCTGCTTCCAACTCAAAACCTTGTTCTACATTTTCAAGGCCTTTCTTACTGCATCCCTGCCCTTCCATCAGCATCCAGAAGCCAGCTCCCCCTGCCAGCGGCGCCAGGCTTCAGTACCTCTGTGCTAGCACGCAGACGAGCGCCTTCACGCTCCTTCCCATGCCGCTCCCCGCATTTTGCTGTGATTCCTGCAAAAAGCTGCCTGACAGACTACTGGGGTGCTGAGCTGACTTCCTGTCATGCTGGCTGACATTGTATCATTGTTTTCTTGCTCTCCTCCATCTGTCTGTTCCCATCTGTTGTATCTTGCCTTATCCCTACACCGTAGCCTTTGCGAGACAGAGACTGTCCTTTTTATTTCTGTGTCTGTGCAGCGCGTGGTTCAGCATGGCCCTTGTCTGCAAAGAGGGCTAAAAGTCTCTTTAATGATAAACATTCAATAAAACAGTGGTTTATTTTAAATAAAATATATATATAATGTATATAAGCTACATATCAACTATGTAAAATAGTTTACTTTAAATAAAATAGTAGTTTATTTTGTTGAACCCCCAGCACTGGGTGCCTAGCCTTCCACTCTCATGAGAAAGAAGCGAGGCCTTGAAGACTCAACCTCTGTTCCCCAAATCCTCTTTAGGGGTAATGGGAGACTACCTCAGTTTGATCATCCTTAAATTACCCCTGTTATAATTATAAAATCCAAAGTGAGGCTAATAACACGCAACTGTAGTTCATTTTCAGACTTGGCTAAGAAAAGGCTGCAACCAGACTGAGCAATTTTAATTTAAGCAAATTAAGGATTTAAATTTAGCACAGTAACTAAAATCCTATGAATCGTCAACCATCACCCCATGTTAACTGCACAATCATCATCTTCTCATATTTTGATATTAGAGAGCATTCTACTTTCCTGGTTTCTGACCAGTCTAAAATCATCATTACGGTATTAGTCATGCAATGGATGCCTGGGAACTTACAATGCTTAACATTTTGGGTTTTCTTACTTCATAGAAGGTTTTTTTTTTTAATTACTTTACTATTAAAGTACAGTACAGTGCTATTTTTGGAGAGAAACCTTTAACTGAGTTTTTATACTTGATAAAAACAACAGAGCTACATGAGAAACTGTCTATTTAAATGCTCATTCTTCAATTTAGAATTGAGTACCAGAAGCAGTAAAAGATTTTGCTCTTAAACATATTAATGAACTTGATTATTTTAGGAATACATGCTGCCAAGCAGGTTATCTATTTTAGAATGTAATAGCATCATAAATTAAATGTAGCAATTAAAATAAAATGGGTAGCAAATAACAGATATATGAAACTTTTGCAGATGGGATGGTTGGGTGGCAGGAGAATAGTGTGAAAACAACAGAGTCCCAGGTATGTGTTTTATAGGATCCAGTTGTGCCAGTTGGTCATTCTCAGTGCAGTCAAGAAGGAAACAAGATTTCCTTAAGCAGAAATTAGGATTATGTTATCAGTATATCTTTTCTACACGGGCCCCTTTTCTTTTTAGTCTTAATATATACCCCAGAAACTTTGCAGATTCTGGATACAGACTCACTCCAGGGAAATCTAGTAAGAAAAACAAGTATTTGTGTTTTAACATTTTAGAAACCCCAGACAAAAACAAAGCACCAAGCCCTGTCCGAGTGCTGCTAGGCGATCTTTGCTATACAGAGCTACTCACCAAAGGCTGCAGCAAGAACCAGGACTGGTGGGGACAGTCATCTCTTCAGGGGCTTTGACCATGGAAAAGTCCCAGGAACCTTGGCTTCACCACTGGAAGTAGCCTCACTACTGCCGAGTTTCCTCTGCAGTTCCCATTGTGAGAGCAGTGGTGAACTCTTCCAAATCAAGCTCACAAATTCTGCCACCAGCTCCTCCCACCCATGCATGGGAGACAACAGGTTCTTGTGGAGGACAGAGAAGAGCAGGAGGACTTGGAGCCTCATCTGTGCCGCTTCCCATCGTACGTAAGCCTGCCTTGAAGGCAGGCACCAATCGGTAACTCCGGAAGGAGAGTTTAAGCAATAGAGCCATTAACTTCCCAACATCCCAGGAAGATAAGAGGAAAAATTAGCATTTGCCATCACAGCAGTTTGCCAGTTCTGGTGAAGAACAATTACTGCTGGGGAATAGTAAATGTTTCCCATTGGCAGG
>NW_010270248.1:0-14006 GCF_000690775.1 Eurypyga helias | reverse complement strand
GTGGGGGGGCCAGCCACTTGCTTTGCCTAAGCTCAGAGCCAGCCTTGGGCAGGGAAATAATATTCAGGTCTCAGCTATTGTTGGTTCTAAATCATTTGCGCCCATTTCAACTCACAGATGGATTCTGGTTGGTTTTACAACATGGTGCCTTCGCTGCCTGGGAAGAGCTCGCTTACTCATCTGTGCCATTGAGAGCCATCCGCTGATGCAGCGTTCAATACACTGTGGTTCAGACGGCGTGAGGACTGCCAGCCTAGAGCTGAAAGGCGATAAAAGAAAGATGAGATGAAACAAAATGAGAGATGATTGATAAAAATATGATTCCGTTGATAATTCCATCTGTCAGTCCAACAACTTGCTTGTAATGTTTTTTTAATAATAATAACAACTTGTGCTTACATAACAGCTCCTGTATGTGGCTTTTTAAGCAGTCTGTGAGTATTAATTAAAGCCCAAAGCAGCCATGTGAGGCAGGTGGGAATTCACATTGAATATCGCTGTTATCGCTCCCTCATTCCGCAGGCAGAGAAGTTGGCAGAGTGTGCTACGGGCTTCGCAGTGCTGCAGGCACAATTCAGTTTGCTGTGAACAAACCGGTTCCCCTCTGCGCTATGCAGAGACGCAGGTGTGGAGCAAGGTCAGAGCTGGCAGAAGGGCTTGGGCCCCTCAGACGTCAGACACAGCAGTCCCTAGAGGGCATCTCTGCTGTCCCAAGCTAGTGCAAGCTGGGTAGAGCTGTGGTTGCTGCTCTGACGGTCAGAACTGTCTCCATCTTGTCCAAAGCTCAGCTCCTGCTGCTCCAGGTACCCACCTACTTTGTGTCTAAAGACAGGGCTAGCAACTGGTAATAAATCTGTAATCAGCCCAGAAAAAGAGTGGGGTCTCTTCCTACACATCCCTGAGTTGTACCTAATCTTCCTCCCCATTGCTGTGCTCCTGAGTGGGCAAGAAAAATGCAACTGGCCCTGAGGTGGGGGCTTAGACAACAGTTCTCTGTAACTGCTGTGCATTTGAAGCCAGGTGCCCTAAATCCTCATTTTCAGTCCCTGCACTCCCTACGATGTTTAGAGATGGCAGTATGTGGTGGTGTCTGCATGAGTCCTTTATTACTGTGGGGTTTCGTCATTGTTGCTGGTAATGGTATTTGGGTCCTGGCTGAAGTTCAACAAAGAAATAGTTCCCCTTGGGCTTGAAGCTACAGAAACACAACTCCAAGGCATTTGGCCTCAGCTGAAAGAAAACCGGCACGTGACCCCATTTTACACATCTACGCGTGGGTGCCCACTTGTACAACAGGCATCCAAGCTCCCATGCAGCCGGTGGAGATCAGGCAGTGAAGCCTAGGGAGTGATGTGCAACCCCTAAAATGAGTGCTTATATTGGGTCTGCTCTTCTGTACGCCACCTGAGCAGATCAGGTATATGTGGAACCACAGACATAGAGTCTGTTTATAGAGACTCGATATAGAACTTCATCTGCGTACTTAAAAAAAACCAAATCTGTAGTTGCCCTCTGCAGATTCTGTTTGCTGAACTAAGTACCTACAGTGTGTCCTTTCTCCGGTTTTGAGCTGTAATTTGTAGTTGCAAAGACAAAATGAAAACCCACAATGCAGCCTTAGGAGAGGTCATGCATCCATGTATGTTGCAAAGGGTCATCATCTCCCCATTTGGTCATCATCTCCCTGAAATCCCAGCACAGAGATTAAATGTGTAGCCCATCCCCACCTACTGACCCTCACCTTCCTGGTGAATCACTTTGTCTGTGCTACTTCAACCTTTTCATGTTCTCCCCCGCTTCTTTCAGTATAGAAACAGATCTAAAATGGTGATTGATTTTAAAAGTGCACTTTGTTCCCTTTCATGCCTGTTTGGATGCTGCCAGGCTGGTCTTTCACACATGCGCGCTTTGTCAGAGCCTGTTACCAAGAAAGCATGATGTTGACTCTTGTCTGACAGGTCACTCCTAGTGTGGGGGCTTATGAATCAACACTTGAGAGGTGTAAGATATCCATCCTATTTCCTTGAGCTATCTCAGCTCTCTGTGAGCCTGACTTCCTTGGAAACAAGGCTTAGGTGACTATGCGTGCCTCCATCTGTCTGTTCATCTTCCTAATTTTAAAGGAATAAAGTAATAACTGGCTGATAGCCATCAGGAAGCTACAACCAAATACTGTGAACATCCCAACCGTGGAAGGATTTTTTATAGAGTCTGTTAATTAGAGCCATACAAGATACTGGGGGACCCAATTAAGAGCTGCATCTCCATAGGACATCAGGCTTCACTGGGATCACTGCCCACCTTGTTCAGCTATAGAAGTAGAATCATGGAATCGTTTAGGTTGGGAAAGACCTTTAAGATCAAGTCGAACTGTTGTTCCCTTACATAGTTCATCACTCCATGTGGGCAAAGCTCACCATGTGTGGAAGCCTGGCTTTCCCAATGCAATGCTCAGCTTAAACCTGGGTTAACTTGAGTTACCTGTCAGGCAAAGAAGTCAAGTAACAGCCTGTGCCTCGCTGTAGCCTTCTCTCCCCCATCTACAGCCACCACATGTTTGTCTGTGCTGAGTGTCAGGCGTTGGTCAGACCCCTCTCCAGAAAGATAGCCCTGCACCTTTGGGAAGGACCATGCTCCCGTTCCAGCCCTCTAAGCAGAGTATGAGGCCAAACAGACAGCCACCAACCTCCTCACCAGACACCCCAAAACCAGGTCTCATCCCAAGTGGGACCAGGCGTTCAGC
Organism: Eurypyga helias; assembly: GCF_000690775.1. NCBI lineage: Eukaryota > Metazoa > Chordata > Aves > Eurypygiformes > Eurypygidae > Eurypyga > Eurypyga helias. The sequence goes on along the minus strand of NW_010270248.1, from coordinate 11,263 downwards.
CCAAGCTACAGCCTGCAGGGGGAAAGAAGAGGTGGGAGATCTTGGCACACGTAAGGCCAGTTTTGAGCCTTCTGGCGCAGAGGGCTTGGTGCCCTACAGTTACTCAACAGATCTAAGAGGATAGTGCCTCCTTGTGGACTGAGATTCAGCAGTTCTGCACTGAGGATACTGGGTGACCCATCTGGGATGAGTTGAGCAAGACACATCCCTCCTTGCCAGCTCGTCTGTGTTAGAGATACTCTTCCCCTGAGCTCACACACAGGCTACCGCTCTGTCCCATCCATGACCTCGTAGCACCCATACAAGTGCTACCCTCCTCTTCTAGAGTCTTCTTTATCTGAGAAGTTACCCCTTCCACCTCCATCTCCTTCTCAGCTTCTCTTCCATCACATTACCCTTTTCCCTATTTGGTTTTCGTTTCTCCTTGACATGCCCACGATATGCCAACACCAACTTCTTGATCTTTCACAGTGACTAACGCTTCCGTTTTGCCAACCGTTGTGAATCATTCCGGCTGGTTCAGCACATATCCACAGCACTGACACGCACCGGTATTCTTGGGCGCAAAGTGATATGAAGGAATTGCATCCCCTCAGGTTGCTTTTCTAGTTGCCATTTTTGGCTACAGGATCACCCGGAATTTGCATGCAAAAAAAAATACAGTAGCCTATGTGTTGTGGGTGTGTTACAGTTTTCAGTAATTTTATCAGCATGATTTGTGTATCTTTCCATCTGTGAGGCAAGATGCCCCTGGCTTATTTATTTGTCATCCACTCTACTAAAATTTTAGAAGCTTGGAATTGGTCTCCCTTGAAAATCTGTGCAACGCAAGTTCAAGCTTTGCTATTGCAAAACAAAGCCTGCCATGGGTCACCACAGACCTCCAGAAGACCCTGAAATCTCACCTCCGCAGAAAGAGAAGACACCCGATTTTTGGGTTCATTCACTACTGAAACAGCGTTTGATCAGTGCTGGAGGGAGACGTTTTCCAAGGGCAGGGAGTGACAGGACAAGGGTAATGTGGTTAAACTGAAAGAGGGAGATTGAGATGGGACATCAGGAAGAAATTCTTCCCGCAGAGGGTGGTGAAGCACTGGGACAGGTTCCCAGAGAAGCTGTGGGTGCCCCATCCCTGGAAGTGTCCAAGGCCAGGCTGGATGAGTCTTGGAGCAACCTGGGCTAGTGGAAGGTGTCTCTGCCCATGGCAGGGGGGTTGGAACTAGATGGTCCTTAAGGTCCCTTCCCACCCAAAGCATTCTATGATTCTATGTATCATAGGCAGAAACGTCCATGTTTTTGACCTTGGAGCAGAGCAATCCTCAGGAGCCAAGAGGTCAAAACCCTCACAGTGCAGACTAGTAGTAAATGCGCTTGTTACAACGTTTTGCTAAGGACAGATGCCAAATGTTTAACTAAAATGAAGTTTCATGGATGCAAAGCTGAAGAAGCTGTTGCTGCAGATAGCATGTACAGTCCGTTGCTGGCTCCTCTCGCTCCAGCTGCTTGGTTCATTAAGGCAGCCTGGCTTTTTCCATTTCCAACACCCGCTTTCAGTTGCTCAGAAATTTTGCCAAGCTGTAATTGTTTGGACAAGAATTATCTGGGACAAATGTCTCTCTCCAGCTGAGATTTTGTGTAAAGTTTCAGATGTAACAGCTCCGTGGTTTTTCAGGAATGAGGGAGGAGAAAAATACATTGTTTTGCCAGATTAGAAAATGTTTTGGAGTGTTATAAAATGTATTATCAAGTGATCAAGGATACACCTTTCCCAGGAAAATCCACCTGAACATGCTTAGGTAAACACCTTTGAAAAATCCGGCCTTTTTCCTTATGTTCAGTGAGATTTATAGCAACATTCTGTGAACATGGATGAGCATGTCTCAGCCCTCCACAGCTCAAATGTGAACAGCATGTGCTCTGCTGCCTGCTCCTACGGCACATGGGACATATGTTAGGAATATAGGAGCTCAAGACAACTTCCTTGGCTGGTGCCAAGTATGATATGGGCAAGAGCTGACATGAATTGCAGGAGTCTGTCTGCCGCTTCCCAAGGCACCGCGGGAGGGTGAGGTACATGTCTCTTGTATGGGAGAACCAGAGGGGTAGGGAGACTGGGAGAAAGAGGGAGGGAAGATGAGCTGGGCAGAAATGGAGAAGGTGATGGAAAAGTCTAGGACAGGAATCAGGGGCTTAAACCTTGGCATTTGGTGTCATGACAAGGTGCCCTGCTTGAGCCTGCCACTCCAAGAGGACATGGTCCGTCATTTCTGGTGATGTCAGGGGACTCCTCCAACGGCTCCAGATGCTGACAGTTGGGCAGCTTGGTCCTTGATCCAAGCTGCATGAGGTGGAAAGGAGGTACACCCTGCTGTAGCCTCACCCTTGGTGTGGATAATTTTGGGACGGTGCCTTCAAGGCACGCTGTATTGGTTTTGACGTGGTCTCGTGTCACCCAGCGAAGGACCTCGCAAGCCACCTTACTTCTGACATTCCCAGTTTGAGACAATCCGTTCTCCAAGGTCGTGTGCTGTGCATGCTGTAGGGACAGCGTTTGCACTGCTGGAGGAAATATCTCCTTGAATGGTGGAATAACAGGATTGGAAGCACTTAATGTGTGCACTGCCTAATCTTCCTTTCAAATTACCCTGATCGAGCAAGTTCTGGGGTTAATAATGGAAAGCGAACGCAGACATCCTGGCCAAGAGCACGATGTGATTCTGAACATCGCTTGGCCCTTAAACCCTCAGCTTTCAGGCTTCTCTAGAAGAGTAATTCAAAACCAGCCAATTCCATGAGTCAGCTCCTTGGTTAGTGTTAATTGGCTGGCTCCAGCGAGTGGCTTGACCCTGCAATTCAATGGAAATTGAAATGTAATGCCTGGTTTTCATGAACATAAACATGACAAAGTGGAAGTGAAACCCGACAGTCAGAAACAAACATTCCAGGCTCAGTTCAGGCAGGAGCCTGACATTTGCAAAACAGTGCGGGATTTTATTTAACACATCAGGGAAGTATCAAATATTATTAAACACTGTATTCCGTGACTGCAGAGGAAGCTGGAGCGATGAGCATTAGAAAGTGCAGAACCACTGTTTCTGATGTAACGCACCTTCAAAGTGTTTCACTGCGGGAAAGGTACAGCAGTGCCAACAAAACCTGGCCTCATTTCATCTCCTGGAAACAACAGGCATGTTTCTTCTTCTGAAACCTTCGAGATTCCAGTGCTTTGTGGGTTTGAGACCTTTTACTATCGCTAATTGAATCTGAAGTCTAAAAAGAGGGGGGAAAAAAAGAAGAAAATGCCATGTGGAAGTTAAAGAGAAAATATTAACATGTTCTGCACCAAAACTGGTTGTGTTTCAGAGATAAGAGTAAATACTTATGGTCATATTCAGACCCTAAGGACAGCTGGACAGATTTGTCCCCAGGACAAATCTGAAAATGGTTATCTCCCGAGAAATCAGCTTTATTTATTTCATCAGGAGAGGAGGAAAGGAAAATTAAGACCAACAAGTCATGAGACAAACATGCTGTATATAGCATCAAATGTCTCTCTCTCTGTGTAACATCCATGGTAGGACCAAAACCTGCCACAAATGTTGGTACCCTTGAAGTCAACAGCAAATTTCCCACCAGCAAGTTCCTACAGAAGCCAGGACTCACTCCTCAGGTCCTTTTGGTTACAGCTCTGCAGGTGACTGGCAGCATGAACCACCCAGGGCAGAGGTTTTTCACCTCCTAGTCCCTTCTAAAACACTTCTCAGGCACTAATGAATTAAATCTGACAACATCCCACTGCATCGAGTGATTACTGTTATTATGAGGGCAAATCTACCTCCAGCCCCCGGCCCCGCATGGCCATCGCTCTGCCCTCTTTACCTCACAGCAAGCACACACGTCTCCCAGCCTGGTCTCAACAGGAGTGCGAGGCTCTATCGGCTTTGCACGGCAAGGACTGGGGTGGCGGTGGGGTACACGGGTTGCTTCTGTGGGAAGCTGCCGGAAGGCTCCCCAGTGTCCAACAGAGCCAATACCTGGTTACGGACCCACCTGCAGCCCCGGCAGGACTTCATGCCGGAGCAGCGGGATACCCAAAGGAGGCTGTGACCCCACGGGCAGCCTGGGAAGAAGGCAGGGCTGGGAGGAAGGGGTTTTAAGATTCAGTTTTAGTTCTCTTTTACTCTGATTTGATTGGTGATGAATTAAATTAGTTTTTCCCAAAATCAAATCTGTTTTGTCCATGATGACAATTGCTGGATAAGCTCCCCATCCTTTTCTCAACCCACCAGCCTTTCCTGATATTCTCTCTGTTCCCAGCTGAGGAGGGCAGTGACGGAGCGGCTCTGGGGGGCACCTGCCCTCCAGCCAGGGTCACCCAACACAGGGGCTATAGCTCTGCTCTTCTCCCCTGCTTGGTTTTCATGAACATAAACATGACAAAGTTCAAAGTTTCATGAACATAAACATGACACAGGAAACAACAATCAAATAAATGGCCCTGGTTTGGGCTCCTCTCTGAGTTAGCCCAGGTTGGGAGCTGGGCCGGGGAGCGTTCCCAGGAGGCAGCTTCCAGGAAACCCCCTTGTTTGGAAGAGTAAGGGAGTTACTCACCCACTGGCCTCGGTCCCCACATTCTCAGGCATGTTTACATCACTAATGCATGTCGTGCAAGTCATCTCGGGAGCCCCCAAGCCTCAGCTAGCCAAGCTGTTCCTCCCTACAGATGACCAGGTGGTGGAGGGGAGGGATGGAGAGATGATATATAACCAGGTCTCTTCCCATCAGGCATGATCAAGGCACAAAATAAACCTGTGTCTAATTAGCAGAGGGAGCGGGGTCCTGACTTGCTGCGAGAGCGATGCACCCCAGCTAACTCTGGGTGAGTAGATGCTGTTTGGGAGCTCAAATCTCACAATTCAGCTGGTAGGAAAAGCTGCTAATTCCAGCTGACAATTCAAAATGCCCTGATCTGCAGCTGTAGTCACTGGATTTTGATTTTTATCAAGGGATGGTGATTCCCACCATCACCTCAACCGAGTAGTCCGAGCTGAGTGCAGCTCAGTCCCCTTCCTGGTGTACCCAGGCTGAGAGGGTGAAGACGAAAGGATTAGGTCAGTTTATTTTTCACAGGAAATCATTGATTTGGCAATTTTTTCTGGGCAGAGGTTTAAAGGGACAGCACTGAGCAGGTGATCTAGCTCTAGAGATGTCTCTGCGCAGGAACACTGCTTTTTATTTTTATTTGTCTGTTGCACCACAGTTCCTTGAAGCGCACTCAGTGCCTTCTTCTGCTTATTTTTAGTTGTGAACTGGAGCAGCGAAGGAGAAATCGGTGCAAGCTGAGCATGCATCTGTCATCACTTGCTGTCACAACACCAGAGACGCCGTGTCCACCCTTTGCCTTGCACCTGACATCGTCTCCCGCAATTACATCCCACTTTCCTTTCAAAAAGAGGAAAGAGAGCTCAAACGAGGAAGTTTACCGCACCAGCCGGCTACAGCATTATTCCTGCCATCGTTAAATTAGCGTCAGGTTCTCTCATTGGGGGTTTCTATGGAGACATTACACTGTCCTGGCAAGCAGTTTATGCATCATGCCAGCTATATTTATTTGTATTTGTCAATGAGCCAGAGTGGGCCAAGCCCTGCTCTGGCCATTTGGAGTAAGGCAGGATTCCCACTGGCTTCCTCCGGCAGAGCTCTGGGCACTGAGCAAGGAGCCACGCTCTTGGTTTCTACTAACACCTTCTTGTAGGGTTTATTTAATCCTTTGCAGCCCTTGGCCAAATCTTCTGCAAAGAGAATATCATCCTTTTAGCCTGAAAGAAGAGCTGGCTGCAAATGTGTCCCATAGCAGAGTTACGTTTGGTCCCATATAATAGTGGGCACCTCGCTGCTGAGGAAATGTTGGGAGCCGCTGATGAAATAGCCATGGGTGAAATCAAGCTGTTCTCTGATGCTCAGACCCACCCCTAAAGCACGTTTCAGAATTTAGAAGAGCTACAAGAAATACCTGAAATGCAGCAATATCTATAAAAGTAACAGCCACTCATTTACAGCATCTCCATCAACTTTGACACTTTGTGCAGACAATTTGTGTCTAAAGATGCTTGACAGACATTAGTCTGTGGACACACGTCAATAAGGCTGCAGGAATAAGGGCTGCCACTGAGCCCGCAGCGTTGGATGGGTTGTTTGGGATGGCTGGGCACTTCCCAGAGGCTGCAGATGGGGTGTCCCTGCTCCAGGACAGGCTGCGTGCTCTGTGGATTACACACGCTGACCGCCGGCACACCACCCTGTTACAGCCCGAGTTTAGATCACTCGGAATGTCTCAATTACTGTGCCTATTTATAGCTGGGTATAAACTGCGTAACTGGTGCTAACGGCCACGGTCATGAACGGAGGTGGTTTTCCACACAAATAAGCTGCCATCAACTAGTCCCAGCTGGCATCACCAGCTTCAGGGGATGGTGGGAACAGGACAAGTGCTGGGGAAGGCTTGGGGACCGAGAGGGAGCGGAAAGGAGCCACAAAATCACTAGCTGGTGGCTAAAGCAGAGAGTTAAGGCAAGAGGACACTTGTTCATCACCTGAACCTGCTCAGTGAGGAGTGTGCTGGGGCCACTGTTACATGGACCACTCTGTTCCCTGCAGCTGCTTGTCAGACCCCACAGGAGCCTTGAGTGGTGTGAATCAGAACGGGTGCCTGGCCATCTTGTCTAGACTGGGATTTGGCCAAGGAAGGTTGGACCGGATGATCCCTGAGCTTCCTTCCAGCCTGCGGTTCTATGATTCTACAGTTTAGGAGTGATGGCATCTGGCTGTCTGTCCATCTCCCCATGCCGCTGCTGACAGACTCAATGCCCTTCTTCCAGGGGAGGGGAATGAGCCGGGAATGGAGGCAGAGGTGGATGCGAACCAAGGAGTCAGGGGAGAACCACCAGAAGCACAACCAGGGGGCAAATACAACATTCAGAGTCCAGGACATGAGTCATCTTGTAAGAAGCTCTCCGTGATGTCCTCATCCTGCAGGTTCCTGCATCATGGTGGGACACTCAGCATTGCCCGAATCCCTCTTCCAGCAGATCCAAGGGAATGAAGAGGCCCTTCCATTAACTCCAGAGAGGAGCTGAAATCAAAGGCATGAACAACCTCTGAGGACCGTCTCGAGATCCTCCTGTTTCTGACTCCCAGGCTACATAAGTAAACGCTCTTGCTGATGTGTGGCAGCATGATGATTTGTATGTTTATAGGAAAGTTTCAGCCCCTGTCCCTCACCTTCAAGCTTGGACTAACGCTCATGTATGGCTTCCTCACCACATTATTTAATGATCTGTTCCCAGGTCCAGCTGATCCTAGTAAAAAGGGGATGTATGGCCCAGAAAGCATGGGCCAGCCCCTGGCATGGTGTTCTCACATATGCTCTGCATCCATGAATTTCCAGGTTCCTCTAGAAAGAGCTGCTCCGGCCTGCACCCTGTGCCGGAGGCTCCCTCTGAGCCTGATCGAGAGGGATGTGGTACCCACTGGTACACTGGTATCCTGCCCATACTGGACTCATGCAGAAACAGTGCTGACCCAGATGTGCGTTTAAGTGCAAATATAGCCAGACACAATGCAGAGTTTATTCCCCTCAGCACGCTCTGGTACACCTTAACCACAGTAGTCCGTGTTGTTCCCTGAAAGACAAACCTTGGATTTGGAGAATTATCTTCTTTTCAGGAACAAACAGGCCTCAAACATATTGCCAAACTGCGTGATGCACCAAGGTCCTGATGGTACCGAGTGTGTGACCTCAGCAGTAATAGAATTGTGAAATCATTTAGGTTGGAAAAGGCCTTTAAGACCATCCAGTCCAACCGTTACCCCAGCACGGCCAAGCCCACCAATAACCCATGTCCCTGAGCACCTCATCCACACTTAAATCCCTCCAGGGATGGTGAGTCCACCACCTCCCTGGGAAGGAGGTGCTGGACTGTCATGAAACAACCCAGAAAGGTTTCCTTCCTCTTGCCCCATAGTGATGGGGCGATGTCCTGGAGCGGGAACGCAGGGTTGGTCACCCTGAGTCAAGCCAAAAAACACGTACTTCGTCCCCTTGATGGATGCTGAGAGGAAGGTGTATATTCCCTTCGCATGTCCTTCCAGGTTCTGGCAATCTCTAGTGATTGGCTGCAAAATGCAGCTTAAGACATTTTTAAGAGTAGGTGCAATCAGTGTTCTCCCATGATATTTTGGGGTAAAAAATGCACTCTAGCATCTACATTTCAAAGTGACAATTTTCCCATTTATACCCGGCTTGAGCAGCCTGATTCCTGTAAGCGAGATGGCAAATTTTGCTCGTCTCACAGCAGAACTGTATAATTGATGTATTTTGTATCAATTTACATACCATACTATATATAATAATTTTCCTCATTATATGCTGAGAGACCAAAGCAGTTAATTTGAAGAGTTCCATGAATTTCCATGTGCTTCCAACCTTTGGCATGAATATCATTAATTTTTATTATCATAATTAATACTAATGACAAAAAAAGGACTGCTATCATTTCACTCTTCTATTCTGGATGTGAGTCGAGATCACGATACTGTAACCACAAGCAACAAATCAGAACTTGATAGATGGATTTGCCTTCGTTAGCGGCTGACGGTGACAGCCTTTAAATTTACTTGGGAGGAAGAATTGATGGCATAGAAAGCTGACTTCAGAGGCTGATGGTTTTATTTCATGGAGAGGAGAGTTAATAAATCTTTGTGCTGCTCTGATTAATGATTCTGGAGAGTGTCTCTCTCTGGATTCTTGGAAACTTTCCTGGAAAGGAGCAGTGAGCTGGTCAAGGAAGCAAATAACACTCACAGATGAAAAGCTGTCAGATAAATTAATCTCCAAGCAGGCAGCAGGACAGGAGTCTGTGCCCCCCTCTTTGCAATCAGAGGGGTAAGTAATTAAGCATGGTTCAGGGGCACAATTGGCAGTAGCTTGTTAGAAAAGCCACACGGGATTCGGGGAGCATGGATTTAAGCTCCAGTCTCTGCAACAGGCTCTCTGCAACATCCTCAGTCAATTCACTTAGTTCACATTGGTGGGTACAAAATCAGCCCTTTTAACTCCAAGTCTCCAGGTCTCGAGGAAACCCCCTGCACATTCCCAGGGTCAAACCCAGTTCCCAGTAATCCCCTTGGACATTGGAAAACTGGATCTCGAAACCAGGATAGGTGGGGGCGAAACAACCTCGAGGCTTTCTTCCTTTCCCTGGGCAAGGAAACACATTCCTCCCTCCCCAGCCAGCTTAGCTTTTCCTCCCTGTCCTTCTCCGAGGGGATTTTATTCTAATGGTTTGTTAACGAATGCCTTTATCTGATTTCATGGCAGCTCCCTTTCAGGTTGACGGCACTGGCAACGCTGACGTTTGCCTGCATCTCATTCGGGGCATGCGTCCCCAGCACACCTCTTCTCGCGAAGCCGGAGCCCCGAGGCTACCGGGTGCCGTGCGAGCCTCTGCTCGCCCCAGCGAATCCTGCTCAGGCTGCGGGCCAGCAGCAAGCCCAGCGGAAGGGGCCTAGGGAAGGCAGACAACCCTCTTGAGTTTCATCTGCGCTGTGGCTGGAGATGTCCTGCGGCCTATTGAGGCTCAGGGCTCATTTGGGGGCTCAAGGTCCTGTTCACAGTCCGCTGGAAACTGTAAAAATAAAAGTCCAAGTGTTTTCCTTCCAGCTTTTTCTAAACAAAACACCCCAGTGGCTGATTTTAAAGAATGCTTTATTTAAAAATATACATGATTTTTTTAGAGGTGATTAAAACCGGTGTGAGAATGAGTGGAGAAAGGCCTATCTGGGGCTCAGTGAATCATTTCATTCAAACTGGAAGACGAGCTTGCTTGGAAATATTTGCAGCTTCCCAGTCAATACATCAAAGCAGAGAGACTCAGAGAAAAATGTGAATTTGGAAAGAAACTGAGAAAATTGTCCTGTCTGGCTTTTATTGCTTTATTACGGGCAAATCATTGCATTCCTGACATACTCAGCCCCATGCTTGCATTGAACCCGATTAATCTTCCTGCCCCTGACCAATGCACGCGCAGCACATGCTAAAAATATTGCGATCAGAACTCGTGATGAAGGAGAGAATAGAAATGCCACTTCTGCTCTCCACCGGCTTCTCTGAGAGCTCGCAGCATTAGCACTCTGCCTCTAGTACTGGGTTTATGAGTCGGGGGGCAGGGGGGAGCAGGAGATGAGATTATTTCTGACTCTAGCCTATTTTTAGGTGGCGATGCATTCGCGGGCGCTGCAGCGACCTCCACGCTTTGGCAAGCTGCTCTGCCAGCCCCGTATGCAGGCGCTGCCAGGCTGTAATTCCCCTCAGCTAAACTGCAGGGAGCAGCCAAAGCATCCAAATTTTAGGGATTTTACCCCAAAGCTCAGCTGCTTGTGATCAAAAAGCAAGGATGCAGCAGAAGCGATCATTAAGGGCAGGAAGAGCTGTCGCTGTTAGCTGAGCGCCCGGAGAACGTGGTGATGTGCAGCAACATAAAACCGGGAGTGAGATAGCCATCCGCCCTGACCTCCCACTGTGCCCAGGCTCTGAAATTCCAGCCATTGATTTCTGTGCCCAGTAATTAAAAAAAAAGCCCCTTTTAGCAGCATTTCAATGAGCCTCAGGTGCTGCTTGAATCTGCTGAAGCTGCCTGGACATGCCTGAAGAAAGATGCTCTTTGGTAAACGTGCTCAGAGCATCCTTTGGCCGCTGCCCCGGGGCTGGCAGTACGGCTGGGAGGTGGTAGTGACCTTCTCCATCTCTCAGGGTTGTCTCCTCTGTCACACGAGCGCCAGGAATAGGTACGTGGCAGAGATGGTACCACTGGTCGCATGCCAGTTGCCATGGAAATGCAGAGCAATGGATTCTAGAAGTTTTCCTGGAAGGGGAGATGGAGCGATTGGAGGAGGAGATGGAGGGCTGAGATGAGATCCAGTGGCTGGGCTGTGACATTTTGACATGCTAACTCCAGTGGCCATCCCAGGAGGAATCACTGCTGTGTTCCACCATGCCATCTAGTCCCCCATAAAGTCCATTGCCAGCTTCAAGATTTTGGGACGCCACTCCTCCATCCCTGTTCTGTAAAGAATCTGGGCTTTGTGGTTGGCTTTTGGTGAGGTTTTTGTGGTGGAGATGGTTTAAAGGAGATGCTGTGCATCCAGAAGATGGGAGTCATGTAAAGGAATGTCCCTAACAGCATGGGGGACCTTGACAGGCTGG